>NW_003303525.1:63773-71199 GCF_000142945.1 Phytophthora infestans T30-4 | reverse complement strand
CGTATTTTATGAAATCTCTAGGGCTTTCGCCGTCATAATCAATTGAATCCGCCTTTTTTATGCGGGAAACTGCTGGTCGGCGTAAACGCACGTTACCACCATAAAAATGGCGCGGAGAGAGAGACAATAGCTGTAACATACATGTAGTTTACCAATATTTCCGTCTCGGGCAAACGTTTTCGTCAATGAAACCGTTGTTGGTCAAGCTGGCTGCTCTTTTTCATGTTGAGCTTAAGGATTACTTAATTTACTTAATTTCGCAAGTATAGTTACCGCCTTGAAGTGTGGGATTGAAGTGATATGCCTAGCTAACAGTCCTTCTCGCTACAAATACAAATATAGGAGTTGGCAAGGAAGTTTTTAAACAACCTCGTCACGTGTTGTACACATCACTGAGTATCTCGTGGCGGTTTAAAACGCGGTGTTCCGGTACGCTTTTAAAACATGACTTTTCACATAGCGCTTGACTCGATGATAACCAGGAAGATGTTACGTAAATCTGAAACTTTTAGATGATATTTTTGGCAGCCGCGCCGACAGACACAACACTAAAAAATAGCAACTATTGAAGTGGAGTCATGCCGGTTGACCGCACCGTCCTGCTGGAATTCCATCTCGAGCGATCGACCGACCCCATGCAGTGAAGAAGCCGTCGGGACTGAACGTCACACGCTTTATCGCTCGCGAGGAAGAGCTGCACCAGGCACGGAAATACACCTATAACAACGACACTAATGCAAGTAGAGCTCTTTGGGAAGAAAAGCAAAATCGCCTATCGGGCAGTGGTGCTCGTTCCCAGCAGAACAAACGGTTCGTGGATAACACATGAATGTCTGCCGAGACTGTTTAGCTTGGTATGGCCCTTAATCCATTTTTGCATTGTAGTCTTGATGAAGAGCGAGAGTTGTTGGACAAAGAGGCACTCAAGATCCGACAAGCGCGACTCCAAAAGTACTATGAAACCTGCTACCAAGAGTACGGATCAGTATTTTTTAAAAATAAGTTTTATTTATTAACTGTTATGTTGCAATATGTAGATGGGAGCAAGAGCTGCGAGCTCGAGGTCTAGCGCTTGTACGTGATCGAGACTAGATTACTTAAGGGGGAAACCATCAACGAGAATTTGACTTTCAAGATGATATTTTATTATTAACCGTATCATCAGCTTCGCTGTCCTTGCATCATACGACACCTTCATCCTCCGGTACGCGTTCCTCAGCAATATCTGTAGACTTGCAATTTTCTTCAGATAAGCCTTCAGAGTCCACTGCAGACGGAATGACGACATAGTGTGATGGGACTGTTTCGGACGGGTATACTAGCAGCAAGTACAGCAGCAGCGTCATATATAACCCAGCCACGACGACCAGACCAATCCAAGCTGCCGTTGATAACTTTTCCGGGAGGTTCTTGAGGAGAATATCGTAGACGAGCGTGTAATTCACGCCACAAAGCAACGCCGTGCCCACGACAAGTAGAGCTCCAATCCACCTATTATTTACAAAAAGTGGCCCCATCAGCCTCGTGCTTGATGTAAATGCGAGCAACGGCAGAAGTGCGAAAGGCAACTGAACACTCTGGGGTACATTAAGGAGCTCGTTAAAGCGGTCGCTCTGGAATTGTCGATCTTGACTGATAAGCGCCACGAGAATCGCTGGGATCAATGCCACTCCTCGCGTAAGCGCCACACGCTTCCAAGCTGCAATCCGAAAAAAATCCCTCCATGACGAACTGACCAGCGTAAGTACCAGTCATGGTCGAAGCCTGACCTGACGCAAGTAAGCCAATGGCCCACACTACCTTCGCATACCCACCAAGTGCTTCACGTACTGCCTCGCCAGCCTGTGCTAGACCAATTTCTTGGCAATATCCAGCTGTCGGCCCCGACCCAAAGGATACCGTATCAAACCTATCTCCACGTCCATCCACGTAGCACGGTGTGCATGTTGTCACTGTATTGATAATGTCCGCGGTCATATCCTCATTAAACACACTCTCGCCACCAAAGACACAGATATTGCCCGTAAAAGCATCGTAAATCGTACTCCCCGAGCTCAACGCTGCCTTTGCTGGAATACACGACGTCTGGATATCTCTCCCATACAAACTCGAAATAGGATTACTACTGAGCGCATAACACTGGCGGCTGAAGAAGCTGCTGGCAAAGGCACAAACCACCGCCGCGTTGATTAAGAAGCTGACGAACAGCGCCATGCTGCTTCCAATCCGAAATATTAGTTGGCTTCCTTTACTTTTGTCGGAGATCTCGTATTAGTTGTCCTCTCTTGGACCAATGCTGAGTGAAGAAAAATATTATGTGGCATGATGATGGCCCCCAGCATCGCTACCGCCTGCATGGTGTTCTGTTTGTCCATTCTGGGCTCTACTATCCCATTAATAATCTCTATTCCGTCTGGATCACTCATGGTGAAGTCGGCGAAGAAGCAGACGCACATGGTGGCGATGAGCAGCAAGAAGAACATCTCGAGATATCGAGTTTTAAAGTCTCCCGCTCGTTGTAGGGCCAGGAATGTGAAGGTATCGAGTCCTGTAAGCAGACAACCGAGCCATAGAGGTAACCCAAATAGAAGCTTGAAGGCTACAGCCGATCCCAGTACCTCCTGGATGTCGCTGCCGATGATGGCGAGCTCCGTCATGATCCAGAGTCCGAAAGAGACGAGTGGTGGATACTCGGAGCGACATAATTGAGCCAAGTGACGACCGGTACAGGCCCCCAATCTGGCAGCTAAGATCTGGTAGAGGCCTCCGAACATGGCGCTGAGTAGAACAACGTAGAGCAATTGGTAGCGTGTGTAGGCCACTTTGTAGATCTGCTTCGAGGTTTCCAGGGTCCAAGTAGGCCATACTCATGAGCCAACCGGGGCCAGTGTACGACCAGAAGACGGACCAGGAGAAGCGTGGGCGATGTGGGTTTGCAGAGGGGTCGGTAGAGCCAGGAGGTAGAGCCTCGAGCGCGTGCTCGGAGCTGGCCATCATGACACTAATTGGGTTATGGCAAAGACTGTGGTTGAAGCTGTGATCTTCTAAACAGGAATGTTATATTTCTATAAAGGTATAGTACTGATACAGTAACATGTACCATACCTTTATGTCGTGATAAGATGTGGGTTTTTTATTAAACGGAAAAAGGTAACCTTCGCTTTAGTAATACGATAGCCATTGATTACACTAAATAGTCATATCGTGTCATGAACCAATCGACATAAGACAGCCGATGTCATTGGCCGAGTGCGGGTGCAAGTGTCCAACGCAATGAAAGCATAGGCTGGGTTCATTCAAGAGTATTTGCGAAAGGTGCTAAAAACACTTGGACGTACAACTCCCTGAAATTTATATCAGAGCTAGCATCCTGAAAATTTATTTAATAAAACCTGGTAATATATTAGCTCAGCGAATTATCAAAACAAAAAGGCTCAATTCAAAATAGGTGTTTCAAAATATATCATTTAGGGCGTCTCCATCGCGGGAGCAAAATGCTGCTGTGGCAGAAAACTAAAAATAAATTACCGCGGTCTCGCTCCACCGCGGGAGCAGAATAGCTCCAGCAGCAAATGAGCAGCTTTCGCGGGAGCAAGACGAGCCGATTTGCTCTGACTTTTGCTCCCCAGCAGCAAAAAGATTGTCCCAATGAAGTGTCGTAGATAAACTATGAAAATTTTCGGATTTCTGTGCACTTCGTCCAGACAATATTCGCGCCTCTCAAATATTTGCATTGCGGCACACGAAGACTATGACGTCCAAGCCTGGCACGCGTGGGCCAAACTGGATAAGTGGTGAAGATCAAGCACTCGCAATGCATCCGTAGGCAAGCATTCTCATCGCCACCGTGCACTTTTGCAGAGAAGACATACCCTTGTTCCCTAATGCGTCTTGTAGCTGGCGAAAATGATAATCTCTGGCGACAACAGCATTCATGATGCGAATGAAGAGCGATCGTCGCATTCGATACCGACGCCGGAAGTACTTTGCAGAGAAGCGTGGATTCTCTGCGAAGTACAGTTTCCACAGCTTGTTGTGAGCCTCGTCAAAGTCAGGCTGGATGTTCGCAGCTTTTCCTGGCACAGAGCCTCCCCGCTTGCGCTTTATTGGCGCTATCCGCTGCGCGAGAGTAAGAAGCATCAATACATATAGTATAACGTACAGAACAAGCGTTAACACTATAGTGGATAAGTAAGGGCGGACACGAGCTCACCTCGTCTTCCCCGTCACTAGCGCATCTCTCCAGCTCCTCATCACCCGACTCCATGGCGGATGGGGGGGGGGGCAGATTGAATCTTGAGCCGAAGAGGCGCCAATTTGCTTCTGCGCGGTGGAACTCAGCGTTTTTGCTACCGGCAGCAACTGGTCACATATAGGTTATATTACACGTTTGCTGCTAGATTTGCTGCCACGCGGTGGAGATGGCCTTAGGACCTAAAAAATTGATAAACTTATAAATTTCATTCGTGTTGTTTAAAGGCCGATGCTACAGTCCATGCGTCGACTCAGTTTATTTTCCATGTAATACTCCATGTAATGTCCATGTGTCGAAATAAATTACTTACCACTGTTTTTAAAATCCATAGTGAATGGAAGTTGTTAGACCTTCGCAAACGAAAGTCCTCTGACATCTCTCGTACATACCGGTATACAGAAGTCAGGAGGTCAACCATACGCATGAACATTAGGCGGGTCGATTCCAGTTTCAATAGAAATGAGATTGTATTAGTTGCATTATGGCTTGCTACCGTGAAGCACGAAGTGAAGGATGCGGAAGCGTAACAGCGTTAGACCAATCGGAGTTACGTCCAGCGACACACTCTTGTCTACATATCGCCAAAACCTCAACATTACGTAGAATCCGCAGTTGTATCCGTCTGTCTGGATCGGTCCATTGACGGACACAACTTTGGAGTCGTCGCTGAGCGTAGTAGCCAGATCCCACGACATGCGGTCCAGTACGTCCTTGTACGTCTTCAGGTTCATTGAGTCGTAGTACAGGACATTGTTCTGCTTGCCATCCACGATCATTGCACACCAATGCATGTTCCCAAAATTTACAGGAATGAGCAGTACATCCGCTTCAGTGAGTAGTTCCTGAACCTTTGTCTTCATTTTTTCACTCATAGATTTCTTCTTCTTTGACGCCGAGGCTGCCTCGACACCGACGATGCGAACGCCGGTGCCCGTCCTGTACAATCTCGCGCAAAAAGCCAAAATCAGCGCATCATTAGCCCATTGGGGCGGCTTGAGACGGTACAGCATCGCGTAGTGGTAATCGTTGCCGTCAATTGGGATGGTATCTTGGGGATAGGCGAGAGCAATGGCCTCTGCCATGCTCTGAAGTGTCGATTGTTGTGCTGCTGGTATGGCGCTGGCTGCATCCTGTGTTAACCATTTGGTAAACGCCATTCCATCATCACACGAACGCTTCACGTTTGCTAAGTATGCCATGGCCTCAATCTGTTCGCGTGAAAATGTTCCGATACCCGCGATGTAGACACACTCGATCTCCGGGTTTTGTCCGTTGCTGTCCATGATTTGTCCAGGTATTGTAGATGTTTCTTCGTCTTTTTGTGTAGTTTGACTCTGGGCGAGTACATCGATGGCTGTTTCATTGGTGTTGCTCACAGGCAGCACGGCAACGCACTTGTCCAACAGTTTGGGTGGAAGTAGGTAGAACGCGTTTTCATTCAGCACAGGCGCACTCTCTCTAGTGTACTTGGCTTTCTTGCTACCCGCGTTGTTGTACTTGGTTTGGAGTGGCAGAACAGGATGTAACCATCTAAATGAATGACATGTCAGACCCTCAGTACAACATCAATATTGGATATTACATGGACAACTCACGGCTTATACGTGGATAAATTGTGAGTTAACCCACCTTTCATCGATGCAACTCAGCGGTATTACGCTTCCTGGGGCGTTACTCCACTTCCGAAACGCGATCGCGTGTTGACAAGGCAGACGCATTGCAGAAGCAAACGAGCAAGTGCAGCTCCACGTTTTCAAATCCACAGCATGCGTCTTGTGTTTACCCGTCACCTCCACGAAGCCTGGATTTGACTTTAAGTCGAAATTGAACTTGTCGACCTTCGAACATGCCATTACGTACTCCTTCTCCACGTGTGTTGCTACGAAATGCGTCGTAAAGCGCAAAACTTGGCACATCTCCTCGTCGTAGTTGCGGCTGACACGTAACCCGATCCTAGTCTTGTCGAACACGTATTCACTGGAAGTCCTGGCATCAGCACCCACAAGGGCCTTCACGGTGTCCGTCATGGTCATGTTGGAGTTTACCCCGTCCTTAAAATGCCCAAACCAATTCTCTAAATGGTTGTTCGTGTGGACGCGCAAATGTGCCAACCGTGAGCGTTGGTACATGACCCACATCTCCGTACAAGTGTTCCAGTTTTCATCCATGTAGTTGTAAAATGCCATATATCCAGTCCTAGTGCAAAGTGCCTTCATGGAGGTCCAATTGGTCTCGTAGATCTCTGAACTTAAGGCATATACCATGTTGTGGACTAATGCGTCGATGGCGTCGTGATCGTCCGACGAAAGTTTACCATATTCTGACTTCCTGGACGCTGTGCGGAGATATTTGATGACGTGAAAGACGCAAATCAACACGCGCGACTTAGGGAAGTACCGACGCAACACGCGGATCTCATTCAGATCTTTGTCGACCATTATAACTTGAACCTTGTCGCCAATCTTATCTTCAATCCGAAATAGATGATCCAGCGCTCGGGACATCTGCCAATCGGCGTTTCGTTCGAGCAAAGACTGTTGTACAGGCTGCCCACGCCCATTGTCGTCTATCATCATGAAGGTACAAAGCTGGTAGTTGTATCTAATGCACATTACATGGACAAGAATCGCACAATACATGGGCATGACATTAAAATAAGCATGGACAGTACATGGACAAATAATTGCACAATACATGGGAAGACTTACCGATTCGTTTTGTAAGTACAGCCCACAAGCAAACGCTCTGGAAACCTAGTAACCATGTCGCGCATATGTCTGGAAGTCATACTGATCACACCAGAGTGTCCCGCATCAGTTTCGTCCACCGTGACTACGTTACCGTCAATAGCTGCGAATTCCGCGAGAGTTGCGGCGCAAGCGTCGTCGTCATTCAACCCTCCTCTTATCTCTGCTTTAACACGTTGCACAATGTTGTCCACATCCTTCTTGACGAGGTTCTCGCCTCTCCCCAAGAAGATACTCATAGATGAGTGCGCGCTTTCTACGTACATCACCATGCTGTCCACAGCATCCTATCGTGGTCCGTGTCGTCCAACCTAACGGTTCTCCGCGTAAGTCTAGAACTGAGGCTGTCCCCCACCGAAAAGGATGAGATGGTTACACCGCAGGCCTATCACCCCGAAGACGGGAAGACGGTCGACTTTGTACG
>NW_003303525.1:58819-63673 GCF_000142945.1 Phytophthora infestans T30-4 | reverse complement strand
CTCGTACATACCGGTATACAGAAGTCAGGAGGTCAACCATACACATGAACATTAGGCGGGTCGATTCCAGTTTCAATAGAAATGAGATTGTATTAGTTGCATTATGGCTTGCTACCGTGAAGCACGAAGTGAAGGATGCGGAAGCGTAACAGCGTTAGACCAATCGGAGTTACGTCCAGCGACACACTCTTGTCTACATATCGCCAAAACCTCAACATTACGTAGAATCCGCAGTTGTATCCGTCTGTCTGGATCGGTCCATTGACGGACACAACTTTGAAGTCGTCGCTGAGCGTAGTAGCCACATCCCACGACATGCGGTCCAGTACGTCCTTGTACGTCTTCAGGTTCATTGAGTCGTAGTACAGGACATTGTTCTGCTTGCCATCCACGACCATTGCACACCAATGCATGTTCCCAAAATTTACAGGAATGAGCAGTACATCCGCTTCAGTGAGTAGTTCCTGAACCTTTGTCTTCATTTTTTCACTCATAGCTTTCTTCTTCTTTGACGCCGAGGCTGCCTTGACACCGACGGTGCGAACGCCGGTGCCCGTCCTGTACAATCTCGCGCAAAGAGCCAAAATCAGCGCATCATTAGCCCATTGGGGCGGCTTGAGACGGTACAGCATCGCGTAGTGGTAATCGTTGCCGTCAATTGGGATGGTATCTTGGGGATAGGGGCGAGCAATGGCCTCTGCCATGCTCTGAAGTGTCGATTGTTGTGCTGCTGGCATGGCGCTGGCTGCATCCTGTGTTAACCATTTGGTAAACGCCATTCCATCATCACACGAACGCTTCACGTTTGCTAAGTATGCCATGGCCTCAATCTGTTCGCGTGAAAATGTTCCGATACCCGCGATGTAGACACACTCGATCTCCGGGTTTTGTCCGTTGCTGTCCATGATTTGTCCAGGTATTGTAGATGTTTCTTCGTCTTTTTGTGTAGTTTGACTCTGGGTGAGTACATCGATGGCTGTTTCATTGGTGTTGCTCACAGGCAGCACCGCAACGCACTTGTCCAACAGTTTGGGTGGAAGTAGGTAGAACGCGTTTTCATTCAGCACAGGCGCACTCTCTCTAGTGTACTTGGGTTTCTTGCTACCCGCGTTGTTGTACTTGGTTTGGAGTGGCAGAACACGACGTAGAGTGTCTTGAAGTGGAGGCTTCTCAAGTTGAAGACTGCGCGCAAGTTGTATTAATGTCACCTCTCCAAGACATCTTCTATGGGCTTCTGACTCGTTAAACAACGCTCGTTTCTTCTTGTCGTCTGCTTCTCTCTCCTTTCTGTTCAACCGGGGCCTACCAGACTTCGCAGCTTTGGGGTTCAGACGGATGCGCAATCCACTATCAGTATTTTTCTCTCTTCGTTGTCATCAGGAGTGGTCTCAAGCGCAAGCTGCTCCATTTCGGGCTTGGTTCCGGTTCGATTTCGGCTGGTTGTCACTGGAGAGGTCACTTCATCTGTTTCTGTTTCTTCTCTCGTGACTGGAACCTTCGTTTTTTCAACCTTTACACGTTTGCGCTGCCTAATGTTCCTCCATTGTTGCACGACGAAGTCTAAATGCTTACGGTACTCGTCGTCATCAGAGATATCGGCTAGCTCACTGCATATAGCCTGGAACGCGCTGACTGCCTCCTTGTACTTAACATTAGCGTCAAGCACCTTGTGTTTCGCCTCCCCTGGTTTAAACTCATTAAGCACAAAAGGCCGCGGAGTCATCGGTTGTTCAGCAGGATGTAACCATCTAAATGAATGACATGTCAGACCCTCAGTACAACATCAATATTGGATATTACATGGACAACTCACGGCTTATACGTGGATAAATTGTGAGTTAACCCACCTGTCATCGATGCAACTCAGCGGTATTACGCTTCCTGGGGCGTTACTCCACTTCCGAAACGCGATCGCGTGTTGACAAGGCAGACGCATTGCAGAAGCAAACGAGCAAGTGCAGCTCCACGTTTTCAAATCCACAGCATGCGTCTTGTGTTTACCCGTCACCTCCACGAAGCCTGGATTTGACTTTAAGTCGAAATTGAACTTGTCGACCTTCGAACATGCCATTACGTACTCCTTCTCCACGTGTGTTGCTACGAAATGCGTCGTAAAGCGCAAAACTTGGCACATCTCCTCGTCGTAGTTGCGGTTGACACGTAACCCGATCCTAGTCTTGTCGAACACGTATTCACTGGAAGTCCTGGCATCAGCACCCACAAGGGCCTTCACGGTGTCCGTCATGGTCATGTTGGAGTTTACCCCGTCCTTAAAATGCCCAAACCAATTCTCTAAATGGTTGTTCGTGTGGACGCGCAAATGTGCCAACCGTGAGCGTTGGTACATGACCCACATCTCCGTACAAGTGTTCCAGTTTTCATCCATGTAGTTGTAAAATGCCATATATCCAGTCCTAGTGCAAAGTGCCTTCATGGAGGTCCAATTGGTCTCGTAGATCTCTGAACTTAAGGCATATACCATGTTGTGGACTAATGCGTCGATGGCGTCGTGATCGTCCGACGAAAGTTTACCATATTCTGGCTTCCTGGACGCTGTGCGGAGATATTTGATGACGTGAAAGACGCAAATCAACACGCGCGACTTAGGGAAGTACCGACGCAACACGCGGATCTCATTCAGATCTTTGTCGACCATTATAACTTGAACCTTGTCGCCAATCTTATCGTCAATCCGAAATAGATGATCCAGCGCTCGGGACATCTGCCAATCGGCGTTTCGTTCGAGCAATTACTGTTGTACAGGCTGCCCACGCCCTTTGTCGTCTATCATTATGAAGGTACAAAGCTGGTAGTTGTATCTAATGCACATTACATGGACAAGAATCGCACAATACATGGGCATGACATTAAAATAAGCATGGACAATACATGGACAAATAATTGCACAATACATGGGAGGACTTACCGATTCGTTTTTTTGGGTACAGTCCACAAGCAAAAGCTCTGGAAACCTAGTAACCATGTCGCGCATATGTCTGGAAGTCATACTGATCACACCAGAGTGTCCCGCATCAGTTTCGTCCACCGTGACTACGTTACCGTCAATAGCTGCGAATTCCGCGAGAGTTGCGGCGCAAGCTTCATCGTCATTCAACCCTCCTCTTATCTCTGCTTTAACACGTTGCACAATGTTGTCCACATCCTTCTTGACGAGGTTCTCGCCTCTCCCCAGAAGATACTCATAGATGCGTGCGCGCTTTCTACCGTACATCACCATGCTGTCCACAGCATCCTTCGTGTCCGTGTCGTCCAACCTACGGTTCTCCGCGTACGTCTTGAACTGCGCTGTTCCCCACCGCCATGTTTGTGCTGGGTACACACGTTTCTTCACGCGAAGGCAGCATAGCCGTCAACTTGCACCAGCTGCACACAATCGAATGGACCACGCATCTCGACGCAGTGCTGGTTCGCATTCGCTGCTCCTGTCTTTGCTGGCCAGCCATGTGTGCAGATGTATGTGCGTTGGTAAGCACCCACGTCTCTGGTACGCTACGGAACATCCATCCCTGCTTGCTGCCGCTGTTTGACCCAGCCGCTTGTTTCTCAATACGCAACTAAGCGTTGACTGGATGCGGATGACCTGGCGGGACTTTACCGAGTAAGCCTTCAAATACTCATTCCACGCCGACCAGCTCGGATACGTCACGTCTGCAAGGCCCTCCACAAGGGAGGGAGAGTCTACGACCTGGACAATACATGGACGCTTGAAATCGTCCGTGTCAGGCGAGGCGTCGTCCGAGTTTGCAGCCGCGCCGGAGGCTGCGGAAGCCGTGGTGTCGATATCTGAAGAGGAGTCGGACGATCCACCTTGTATTTACAAATAGATAACGCACGGTTAGAAACACGTTCACAGAGACCACAAACAGCAAGATAACGCACCTCAGACGTCGCGGAAGCGGGTAGACTGAGCGACATGGCCGGCGATTGCAGCAACGGTTGATCTCGTGACGTAGGCTGCGGCGTGCAGGTAACGGAGCGGCGGCGGCGGCAATGCTCGAAGGGGGGCGAGTTTGGGTTTGAAAAGCAAATGAAAGGCTGGTGTGATTGGTACAAGTACCGGTATACAGTATTGTACCGGTATTAACTACATAGATCACATCGTGGACAATACACGGATGAGAGTTGGACAATAATTGCACTCAACGACTGGGTTGTTTTTATAAATTACCGAATGAAAATATTTTACATCATGGACATTACATGGAGTATTACATGGAAAATAAGCGGATTTGACGCATGGACTGTAGCATTTCCGTTTTTTTTTGCCACTAAGGCCAAAACCTGGACGCTAAAGTCGAAGCATGTTGGACGTCTTATTGTAGGATAAGTATGTTTCTGACGGAGACCCCACCCCTACTGTAAGCTAATAAAATCCACAGCCATTCGCTGGACAGCATGAACTTTTATTTGCTCAAACCACCCAATAACCGCTATTTAGGGCTAGGGGTAGTTTAATTCAGCTTATTCCGGAATTGTCCGGCTTTCTCGAAGTTTTCGAGGATAAGACACCTTAGTAAAATCAAGTCACATCATGTATTATCGCGTAAAAGGCGTCTGTACCAGAGAAAAAATTCATGCGGTTGAAGAGTAAATATAGACTAAAACTTCACGATGAGGCGCCATGCAACCGACCAGCTTGCATTACGCGCGAAATTCACACTGCGAGAGGCAATGAGGAGAGCTTCGCGAGGTCTGGACACTCCTGCTGGCACAATAAGGCAAGAGATTGCGGCGGAGAAAATGTTTGAGGAGTTCCTCACTTCAATAGGATTATCGAAAGTCGATTTAATGTCGCATTGGACGTCGTTGATTGCACGTTTGTATCGCTGCTAA
>NW_003303525.1:53050-58719 GCF_000142945.1 Phytophthora infestans T30-4 | reverse complement strand
CGAACCAATATCCTCGAAGAATCCTCAAGCCAATGCAATTTGTGAACGAGTACATTTGGTACTAAACAACTGTATTCGCTGTTATCCGGAGGCAGACTGGCGTCAAGTTATTCAATACGCTGCATTCGCAGTACGTGCAAGTTTTCACACGATTCTGGATACAACACCTGCACATCTGGTCTTTGGGCAGGACTTGATTACACGACAACTTCATGAGACGAATTGGAGTTATCTCACTAAGCGCCGATTTGAAGCCATATTGAGAGACAACGGGCACGAGAACACCAAGCGGCTGGAGCATTTCTATCACCCAGGAGATCAAGTAATGATTCGAGTAGCTGCAAAAGATCGCGGCAACAAACACCGTGAGGTGGCCAAAGGACCATACTCCATCGTGGAAGTGCACGGTAATGGCACCGTGACGCTGGATTATGGAGTGACGCAGGAGCGCGTCAACATTCGACGTCTCTTTCCGTGTTGAGCGGCAACTGGCATGGGGGTGAATAACAAGAGGTTCGCTCCAGTTGTGGTATGACCAGTTGACGCATACGACGTGAGACTCAAATTTCTAGTTTTCCTTTCTCAGCTTGAAGTGTTGTTGTGGGCAGCCACACAGCATACATACTTAATATAACTTACTTCTTCTTTTGCCAAATAAGGCTCAGGTCCTCTGCAAGCCACGACCTACAGCTAACACCTTGCTGAGAGCCCCTCTGCGAGCCAAGGGTTGTCACTTTGAGATATCTCAAACCTTGTGGAGGCAAGGAAGGCAAGAAAGTAACAATGAGTGAAGAAGGTGCGGATGTGTCCAGAACAGTAACGTTCCAGGTTACGACACGAAAGAAGACTACGGGTCGCGAACGTGAGTTTATCAAGATCAGTATTCCGCGTTTTAGTGGAGGCTCGGCTCAAGAGTGGCTGCGGTGGATACAGCAGTTCGAACATCTGAGTATCATGAAGAAGTGGACGTCTGAAGAGAAGTCACAGCACTTGCATTTAGTGCTTGACGATGAAGCCTTGGATGCGTGGATTGACACAGCGGAAGATGTGGACATGACGGACAAGGATGCCTTTCAGAAGGCATACGAGTCGTGGGGTCACATGTTTGTACCTAATATGTACTACGAGCGGCTCGAAGAAGAGCTATTTCTATTTGCGAAGCGTCGCAATGAAACGGTCGCTGAATGCCATCAGCGAATGCGTCAGATTATTCGCATGCTTAAGAACCTACCAACTAATGCTCTGGAAATAGACGAGCAGTCAATGATCCGTACATTTAAGCGGGCCATGCCAAACGAGTGGAAGACCGCCTATGAGTTCAGCGGAGTTCACCTCACCACCATGCCAAAAGCCGTACAGTACTTCGAGAGACTCGAGCAGTCCGAGCGACGTCAAGGTAAAGAGCGCCATGCTGGAGGGTGGAAACAGCATGCCAAGCAGAATGGCAGTAAGCAGAATGGCGGTAAGCCGAATGGTGGGAAGGCCAATAATGGGAAACACTTCGGGAAGAAGAACAAGAAGGAGTTTAACTCGTCCAAGCAGTTCCAGTCACGTGATAAGACCAACAGTGATAAGTGGTGTAGCTTACACAAGACAAGTTCGCATAGTGACAGCGAGTGTTTTACGCAGCAGAAGAATGCGTCGAGAGGTGGTACTAGTCAGTGGTCAGCAGCAAAGAAAACGGAGGAGGCGAAGATGAAAAACGTCGAAGAAATGGCCTCGGATTACTCGTTCAGCGATGAAAGTGAGTGTAAGGTCATCAGCAGAATACTGAATGACAAAGAGCCAGGCAGGAAGCCGCCAATGCGTCTCCGTTTCCGACTGTGTAAGACATTGCAGGAGCGCGTGGCGTTAGTTGACACAGGTTGCGGAACAAGTTTCATCAATGCCGATCTATTAGCAGCTAATCAAGAACTTGGGTTCGAAATGACTCCCTTGGATCGGACTTATGAGCAAGTCGATGGGTATGTCAAAGCTTCAGGGGTCTACGCCAGTTCAATTCCGGGTTTATGGATTTGAATTATGGATCTCGCATTACGCACACATTTTCAGTCATTAACAACACCAGAGACGAGATGGTGATTGGACGGGATCTGTTGAGTGCACTCGGAGTAATTGTCAACTTCCGGGACGGAATGGTGGAGTGGAAAGGCAACACTGTGGCAGTGAACACTGGAGACAAGTCCAGGGTGAGCGATGAAAGAGGAGGCGAAGACGTGCAGGAGGAGGTGAAAGAAATCAACGACACGTCAGTGGAACCGAAGGATCTGGTGGGAACGGCAGATATTGACCAATCCACATACGAGCAGATTCTGGTGCTGTTAACGCAGTTTGAGCAGCTGTATAATGGACACTTAGGACGGATGACATTTCCAGATTATATTCTGCCTATGGCAGAACAGTACACGCCTGTCCAAGCTCGCCCATATTCGATTCCAAGGTCTGAAGAGAATGCAGCACGAAAAGAGATTCATCGACTCATGCAAGTCGACGTGTTGGAACAGATCTTTGGTAGCGAGTGGTCTTCCCCAGCGTTTTTCTTGAAGAAACCAGATGGACGTCTGAGATTGCTAACTGACTTCAGAGCTTTGAATAAGTTCCTGAAGCGTAACCCATATTACGTACCCCTAATTAGGGATGTTTTCGTTCGACTTGGTGGTGCAAAGTTCTTCTCAACACTGGATGCTAACATGGGATATTACGCTAGACAACTGGCTGAGGAGAGCAGGCCGTTTACTGCATTCTGTACTCCGTTTGGTAAATTTCAGTATAAGAGACTGCCGATGGGAATCTCAACGGCGCCAGACGAATACCAAGCGTGTATGTCAAGAATTTTAGGCGATTTGGACTTCGTTATCGTCTATCTAGATGATATTCTCATTTTCTCCAGAACGGCAGAAGACCATTTGGAACATCTACGAGTGGTGCTTTCACGTTTGCAGGAGTTCAACGTGACACTGAATGGTAAGAAATGCCGTATCTTCTGCTCTAGTGTGGAGTACTTGGGCTTTACCATTAATGCAGACGGGATCAAGCCCCAAGAGAAAAAGATCCAAGCCATTCTCCAAATCCAACGGCCAAAGAATAAGAAAGAGCTACGTCGGTTTATCGGTATGATAAACTATTACCGGGAAATGATACCGAGTAAGACAGCGATGTTGAAGCCGCTGACGAGATTAACGTCACCGAAGGTTGTAATCAATGGACATCGAGCGAAGACGACGCTTTTGAAGGGATCAAGAAAGCTTTAGCAAGGGCCGTACTTCTGACCTTTCCCGATTTCTCGCAACCGTTCGAGATTTATGCAGATGCGAGTGGAAAGCAGTTGGGTGGATTGATCGAGCAACAAGGGAAGCTGATAGCGTCGTACTCTAGAAGCCTCACTACAGCACAACAGAATTATACAACGACGGAATTGGAGTTGTTGTCTGTGGTTGAGATCTTGAAAGAGTACAGATCAATGCTACTTGGATTTCCAATTGTGGTCCATACAGACCATAAGAACCTCATTTATCCAACGGAAAATTCCTTACGGGTCAAGCGCTGGAAATTACTTTTGTCGGAATACCATATCACGTGCAAGCACATTCCAGGGAGAGACAATATCGCTGCAGATGCGTTTTCTCGAATGACGTACGACACGAGTAAGAAGACAGGAAATGCTGAGCTAGAAGCCCTGTTAATCGATCCGGTTGAGTGTGTGCTTGACGGAAATTACATCAAGCAACACCAGGATGCAGACTCGACCACACAAAACATAGTGCAAACATGTATGAACGGCACCAACAATCCCGATTATCAGATCGAGAACATAATGGGTGCACGTCTTCTTAGTTGCCAGCATCGTGTTGTGATTCCAAAGGAATTACGTCAAGAATTGGTGGAATGGTATCACACTCAGTTGGTTCATCCAGGTGCGAAACGCCAATATCACACGATGAAGTCGTTTTACTATTGGTCCAGTATGGAGCGTACAATCGTAGATTTCGTGAGGAAGTGCTTAACATGTAAGCGTGCCAAGCTACACGGTGGGCCACAAGCGTATGGCAAACTACCACCGCGTCAAATGCATAACCTCGATCCATTTGATGTAGTGCATGTGGACACCATGGGACCGTATGGTAGTGACCGATACTACGCCTTAACCGTGATTGATGAAGCCACGAGATGGTTAGAAGTATCGATCCAAGAGAACAACAAAGGAAAACCCACTGCAGAGAACTTCGACGTGACGTGGTTATGTCGTTATCCAAGACCAAAGGAAGTTGTATTCGATCGAGGTAATGAGTTCAACACAACAGAGTTCCGTGAGATGCTTGCGAGCTATGCAGTCAAGCCGAAACCAGTATCCTCCAAGAATCCTCAAGCCAATGCAATTTGTGAACGAGTACATTTGGTACTTAACAACTGTATTCGCTGTTATCCGGAGGCAGACTGGCGTCAAGTTATTCAATACGCTGCATTCGCAGCACGTGCAAGTTTTCACACGATTCTGGATACAACACCTGCACATCTGGTCTTTGGGCAGGACTTGATTACACGACAACTTCATGAGACGAATTGGAGTTATCTCACTAAGCGCCGATTTGAAGCCATATTGAGAGACAACGAGCGCGAGAACACCAAGCGGCTGGAGCATTTCTATCACCCAGGAGATCAAGTAATGATTCGAGTAGCTGCAAAAGATCGCGGCAACAAACACCGTGAGGTGGCCAAAGGACCATACTCCATCGTGGAAGTGCACGGTAATGGCACCGTGACGCTGGATTATGGAGTGACGCAGGAGCGCGTCAACATTCGACGTCTCTTTCCGTGTTGAGCGGCAACTGGCATGGGGGTGAATAACAAGAGGTTCGCTCCAGTTGTGGTATGACCAGTTGACGCATACGACGTGAGACTCAAATTTCTAGTTTTCCTTTCTCAGCTTGAAGTGTTGTTGTGGGCAGCCACACAGCATACATACTTAATATAACTTACTTCTTCTTTTGCCAAATAAGGCTCAGGTCCTCTGCAAGCCACGACCTACAGCTAACACCTTGCTGAGAGCCCCTCTGCGAGCCAAGGGTTGTCACGCTGTTTTGGGGACCAGGGCAGAAAACCGCTGCCATCGCTAATTTTACCAAAAAAGAGAAGTTTGCCCTCCTCACTGATAGGCTGGCAATGGTTCGATGCCCTCTATTTCGAGCGTCGTATGACGCAGAGGAAGCGCTGGCGGATATAGAACACGATAAACGTCATCAAACCACGTGAAGTGTTGGCAATAGAATCACCACCGTACCCATTTTAACATGGCTACACCGCTCATCTGCTTTCTGTTCATTGGGTAAAAAGCCCCTCCCTAGTTTCTATCCCCAGGTAGAAACGTGCATCCGTTCTACGATGGCAACAGACCTGAGTGCAAGCGCTATCGGGGGCGTGAGCGCGGGCACTGGCGATGCAGCCGTGGGGGCGTCTGGTGGGCCCGAGAATGCGTACGAGAAGCTCTCGAGAGAGGTGCATCAGATGCAGATCACGGGCGCCATCCACACAGACTGGCTGGAGAACCCCAAAGGATTTCTACTTAAACCTGACTTTAAACGCAAAGCGCAGCACGTCGGAGCTGGCGGTAAGAAACTCAACAGCTCAAGACTCTTGAGGCTGCATCTACCGGGCAATTCATACAGAGTCAG
>NW_003303525.1:47405-52950 GCF_000142945.1 Phytophthora infestans T30-4 | reverse complement strand
AACGGCCACGTACGCACGCACACACTCTCTACCGACATCATGCACACCCCCAGACAGTTTACTTTCTATTACTCAACATGCACATCGTACTATGCACACTCACCCCTTCGAGTCCGATTCACTTCTCCTACTCCGACGCGCGATACAGACAAGCACATGGATGGCAGATGGACGGATGTCCAAGCGACTGAGCGTCTTGACCGCATCGCGACGCAATCACTAAGCCATGCTTGTACAGAATACTCAGATACCAGCGTACGACACCGCCATTTTCTTGTCTAGTCACGCTATTCTCTAGGGTAAATTGTAAACACAATGGAATCAATGTCAGCACTACCACAAACGCTTCGTCATACGGACACGATACGGAACGACAAGGCAAAACGTCACCTTCCTCATCTCGTGTGCACCACTTTGATCGTGCGTGTAATACCGTTCCAGCATCGTGTGGTACGACGAAAACTTCCCGTCCGCAACACGAAATCTCTGCTATCACTCGATTCCGATGGTCGACGGAGAACGGAGAGATCCAAATGCTACCTCTATCAGCCGATAGCGAAACGTCACGTATCAGCTCTTGCAGTGCCGGTCGGGCTTGAGCTAGCCGATTCTGCTTGAGGTGAAGGAGTTGGCCCTGTGCCCAGCCCACATCCGCGGTGGCGACGTGCATAAAAATCATCAAGACAGCGCTGCAATCGTGGCACATAAAGTACGCCACAGCGATGACAGATACCACCACATTCGCAGTACATGTAGCTCGATCTCGACAGACATAATGCATTTGGCCGTATTCGCGCCTCCATGACACGCCTGCGTGTGCGTGGACGAATCCTGCGAAGGAATCTCCAAGACTTTATTGACCAGATTGATGGAGATTGAAGGATGGAGACTTAGGATGAAGCAAGTTCTAGTGCACAGGCAACGTAACCTTTTTAATTCATTCTCACATTTACTATCTACTCCGCAAGTCCCTCTCAAGCAAGGCCTTTCGGATCCGAGCACTCCTCTGCAAGCCACGAGTGTGTCATTTTGATATATCAAATTTGAATTCAAATCGGAATTAAGAGGATCAAGAATGGACAAGGATGAGTACGTGTCGTACACCTTGGTGATAACAGCGGCCACAGCAAACACCGTCGCAGAAACAGCGACAATAAAGATCAAGAAGTTCTATGGTGGCAGCCCACGCGACTGGCTCAAGTGGAGCAGCCAATTTAGGAGTCTGGCTCGCAAGAAGCAGTGGACGGACGAACAGAAGGCGCACAATCTCGTAGCGCTTATCGAAGGAGATATCGAGGCTGAGGTCGAGGTGGCTGCCCGGGAAGCTGTTACCTCTAGAAAAAGCTTCGAAGAGTTCTTCACAGACGTGGGTCTATTGTCGGTTCCACCCGATTTCAGTGAAGATCTAGACAATGAACTGTGGACGATGACGAAGCGCCGAGACGAGACAGTGCTCAAGTTTTCACAACGCTTGAAAGAGAATATTCGTATGTTTGCTGAGCTGCCCCAGAATGCTGAGGAAGTGCCTGAGGTGCAGCAGTGCAGATACTTTAAGCGAGGGATGCCTCGCGGCTGGCAAGACAAGCTGGCATCCGCCGGTGTTGCTCATGACACTCTCGGCGAACTCGTGCTGTACTTCTCGCGTCTGGAGAAAGCCGAGCGAGAACAGTCAACTAGAAACAAGAGCAAGGGAATTAGCGGTGGCTCTCGAAACAAGGACCAGCGTCGAGACAAGAACCAGGGTCAATCGCAGAAGAGCTTCCGCAAGGACTATAAGAAACGCAGTAATGGCGAAGGAGCCAAAGCAAAGAGTGACATGTGGTGTACATTCCATAAAACCGGCTCTCACAATACCAGTGATTGTTACACTCTCAAGAAGAAGGAAGAGCACAAGATAGCGGACACTAAGTCAGAGACAACCATACAAGAAGAAGCACTATCCACGTATCCACAAGGATTGGGATTCGACGGGGCACAGGAAGGGGAAGGATTGTTGTGGGATCTTAGGGGAGAGGAGAGGGGAGACCCAAGGGGGGCGGCCCGGGGACCCTTCACAAAAAAAATCCCCCCGCGGGGGGGGGCACAATTTTAAAAAATTTTTGGGGGTAGGGGGGGATCTTTAAGAGAATTTTTTTAAGCGGGGGGCGCCGGAACACTTGGTGCTAATACGGAACTAGGCCGTAAGTTTATTCCAGCTTCACCAACTGTCTTTGAGACCATGAATGGTTCGGTCACCAGTAGCGGTTCTACGATGGTGCAATTTGTTTTCTCGAAGCTCAAGTCCGAATCGGTTATCACGCATAGATTCGAGGTAATTAAGAATAGCAAGGACGCAATGGTGATTGGACGCGATCTTATGAGCGCACTCGGCCTCATTTTAAATTTCAAGGACAAGGTCGTACAGTGGGATGAGTGCAGTCTCAGTCTCAATACAGGCCAGAGCGCGACGGACGAGGCCGTAGACGCCAAGAAGGACCACGAATTCTCGGATGAGTCGAAGGAGGCTGCCAACGGGTCGATCAAACCTGAGCAACTCCTTCCTGATGAATTGAACGGCCAGCTTTCTCAACGCTACCTGGAGCTGCTCGTCCAGTATCGCAAGTTATATGATGGCCACCTTGGACGCATGCGCTTTGACGATTACGAAATACCTATTACACCTGATTATAAGCCGGTGCACGCGAAGCCGTACACTGTTGCACGCAGCCATGAAGCCAAGGCAAGGGAGAAGATCCAGCAACTGATCACCGCTGACGTGCTGGAGCAGATCTACGACAGTGAAGTCGCGGCACCTGCTTTCTTCTTGGTTAAGCCGGACGGATCTTTGAGATTGCTGGTTGACTACCGATGGCTGAACAAATTCCTTCGACGAAGCCCGTATTACGTGCCGCGTATACGAGAGGTACTAATGCGACTCTCTAAAGCGAAATGTATTTCGACATTCGACGCTAATCTTGGATACTACGCACGGCGACTTGCAAGCAAAAGTCGCCCATTTACGGCATTTTGTTTGCCATGGGGCAAGTTCCAGTATAAGCGTCTTCCGATGGGGATCTCTACTGCTCCCGATGAATACCAGGCTTGTATGGAGAGAATCTTTGGTGATTTGGAATTTGTCGTGGTTTACTTAGACGACATCTTGGTGTTTTCCGCCAGTGCAGAAGAACATCTTGAACACCTGCATATTGTGTTCAAGCGCTTGGCTACGTTCGGTGTCTCGCTCAATGGCAAGAAGTGTCATGTACTCCGCAAGGAGGTCGACTATCTAGGATACACGCTCTCGGCTGAAGGCGTGAGGCCACAGGCCAAAAAGATTCAGGCAATACAGCGAATTGCCGTACCAAGTAGCAGGAAAGAGATCCGCCGCTTCCTCGGCATGATAAACTACTACAGGGACATGGTGCCAAATAAGACAACTCTCTGCAAGCCGCTGCATCGGCTCACAAGCTCCAAAGTGCCCTTTACGTGGCTGTACAGTGATACGGAGGCTTTCCGAGCTATCCAGCGTGCTTTTGCGGAAGCGGTGTTGCTGTCGTTTCCTGATTTCGAGAAGCCGTTTGACGTCTACGCCGACGCTAGCGGTACGCAGCTCGGTGGACTGATAATGCAAGGCGTTAAGATTCTCGCGTGCTATTCTCGTAGCCTGAACAAGCATCAGTTGAACTTCACTACCATGGAGTTGGAGTTGCTTTCCGTGGTCGAACTACTGAAAGAATACCGCACGATGCTTCTTGGTTTCCCAGTTGTGGTACATACAGACCACAAGAATTTAATCTTCCCGACCGAAACAAGCCTGCGGGTCAAGAGATGGAAGTTACTACTCTCAGAATACCGGATGACAATGCATTACATTAAGGGCGTGAAAAATGTTGGGGCCGACGCATTCTCAAGGATGCGATTTGCTATAGGCAATGACGCGGCATTGGTCGACGAAATCTACGCTACTAACGAGCGAACGGAATGCGTGATGGACGGACCAGTCATCCGCGAACACCAGGAGGCCGATGATATGGTGCAAAAGATCAAAGCCGCGTGCCTCGCAGGCACGAATAATCCTGATTACCAGCTAATTCGCCTTTTAGGATGCACTCTGGTGGCGTACCAGAAGCGTGTGATCGCTCCAGATAGCCTTCGTGACGATATGATAGCTTGGTATCACCAGAATCTCGGACATCCTGCAGGCGAGCGCCAGTTCAAGACCATGCGCCACACGTTCTACTGGCCTAATATGGAGACTAGCATCGTCAAGTTTGTTAAGAAGTGTACAACCTGCAAGCGTGCCAAGTTGCATGGTGGAAAGCAAGACTTTGGTCTTTTACCGCCTCGCAGTATGAGAACGGTGAACCCATTTGACGTTGTGCATGTTGATTTGATTGGTCCGTACGAGGGTGGTAGCTATGGAATTACGATAGTTGATCAAGCGACCAGATGGCTCGAAGTCGGTGTCCAACAGGACAAGCGGGCGCTCACGACGGCGGAGAGCTTCGACCGCGAGTGGCTGTGCCGCTATCCGCGATCACGTAAAGTGATTCATGACCAAGGATCAGAGTTCACGGGCGAGGAATTTCAGGAGCTGCTACGGAGCTACGGTATCAAGGCCAAGCCCATTACGACAAAGAACCCCCAGGCTAACGCGATATGTGAACGCGTCCACCTGGAAATTCAGAATGTGATCCGATGTCACGAGGGTGTCGACTGGAAAAAAGTTATTTACTACGCAGCATTCGCTGTCAGGGCCAGTTACCACAGCATTCTCAATGCGTCTCCGGGGCAATTAATTTTTGGCCAAGATATGATTTCGCGCCAATTGCATGACGCAAATTGGAGCTACATGTCCAAGCGCAGGTTCGAAGCTATTCTAGCTGATAATGATCGCGAAAACGACAAAAGAATTGAGAATTTCTACCAGCCAGGAGACCAAGTGATGATCCGCGTCCCCAAGCAATTCCGTGTAAAGACCAAGCGCATCGCCGATGGGCCGTTCCCTATCCTGACGGTCCATGACAATGGCACTGTCACTGTCGACAAGGGAGCTTCGCAGCAACAGGTTAGTATACGCCGTATTTTTCCGTGTTGACTATTATTGCTTCATGGGGGGAGCATGACACGCCTGCGTGTGCGTGGACGAATCCTGCGAAGGAATCTCCAAGACTTTATTGACCAGATTGATGGAGATTGAAGGATGGAGACTTAGGATGAAGCAAGTTCTAGTGCACAGGCAACGTAACCTTTTTAATTCATTCTCACATTTACTATCTACTCCGCAAGTCCCTCTCAAGCAAGGCCTTTCGGATCCGAGCACTCCTCTGCAAGCCACGAGTGTGTCAAGTGATAACGTTAGCAGGGTAGACGAGCCCGAGCGACGAGAGGTCGCCGCTGAAGCCCTGAAGTACGGAAGCCTTGCCCGATAAGAAGTCGGGATTGTGTTGGATGTAGTCGTCGGCGAGATGGTCCTCGAGGAACGGCAGTGGCGTGCCGGACAGGAGGAAGCCATCGGCAAAACGATCGAAAATGGCCTTCTGCTGGGCAGGCGTGACCGGACGCG
>NW_003303525.1:39607-43302 GCF_000142945.1 Phytophthora infestans T30-4 | reverse complement strand
AAACGAGTAAGACTACGCGGATTGCAATGCTCCTGCGACAGTCTCAGATTCGTCGCCATTTGTTTATGCTTGGAGGTGTGCCACGATGGGTTGTCGAATACCTGTTGGAACTGAGGAGCTGCTTGCAAGGAGGTGTCGTGTCATTGGAAAACATCAACAATTGTTATGATGATGTCTGGACAAATTTCGTGGATTACTACTTGAGATCACCCTTAGTAGATCTTCAAACGCTCGTTCGCTTGGCGGCCTTTGCTGTATCGGGCGTAACGGTTAGCCCAATCAGCACAATTGATGGCCGCTTGAAATGGTCAAGGCTTAGAGATTCTTCGCTATGTTTGCTCAGTCCGCGCAAATCCTCAACGTGTGATGTTCGAGTTCCGTATCCGTTGTTGGCGAATATTGGATCCACAAAGTCACTGGCAACCAGAGCAGAACGGGACTTTGCGACGGCGTTGAACGACATGAGTGAAATGGTGGACTCAACAATGTTCGCCCTGCAACCGTGGCAGTCGTGGGAGATGTTCGGTGCCTGTTTTTATGCAGTGAGAATCAATGCGTTGCTGGTGCTTGGACACTCGACCGCGACGCTGGGAGATCTTCTACCTGGCGCGCGGATGTCTGAAGAAACACGTCACATTTCCGTGAAACTTGTTCCGTCAAGAGTGGTTCGGTGTGCGGAAGCCTTTGGTTCCTTAACCCCTCAACTCATTTCAAACAAATTCAATCAACAAGAAAAGTATGACTGGACGTCGAGTGGTTGCATTGCAGTGAATGGCGATGGCGGAGCGGGCGTCGACATTTTTTTTGCGCTGAATGATGCTGTGACTGACAACGTGGTGGTCTTTGTAGACCAGAGAAAGCGACAGTTCGGTAAATTTCAGCCATGTCACGCAAAGGAATATCTTGGCAAGCTGAGTGTTTGTCCAGACTTTCTCGTGGCACGTGGTGCGCGTTTGGTGAGAGGGGTTTTGAATTGCGTTTCTTTGTCGAATCTTGCGACGTACGATGTGCCGCATGACTGTTTCCTCTTGAGCCCAGACGAGAGTGAGCAGTTTCATGGAACACTGGCGTATCATCCAGCGTGTACGCCGTTCATCTCGGTCAACTCAGCGTGCAAAACAGCTCTCAAATCATTACTTCGAGGCACTATGAAAGCTGTTGATGAAGCTGCCGAAGCCATCTTGACGAAGAGAAATGAACCCAGTGGAGGTTTCAGTAATTCCGACGATGTGCGTTCTTTTATCAAATTTAAGCGGTTGAAAGTCGACTTTGATGACGAGTATGCGGAGTTTTTATCGTGAGTGACAAAAAAGCGAGGTGGTGACAGACTAAAGTCATGCTCGATCTGACAATACTACTAGTAGCAGGCCTTCCGACTAATACAATTCAGTGAAAATAAGATGGCAATATTTGTAGAAAATATTTTTTTACTTGTGATGAAAACTTTCAAAACGATATTTCTAGTATCGTCATAAATTATTTAACCCCTTGAGTTTCGTCGCAAACTTAACCGAATCCCTAGTCTCTCAAACGTGTATGTGGGGGGAAGGGCTTTCATATAAATTCCTTTATGTTTTGCTAACATGTACAGTGCATAGCCGCACTAAAACCCTAAACCTGGAAGACTGTCTCTCCTGTTATCTTGTACCTTCATCTTGTCGAAGGTTCGAAAACGAGCGATATACACTTTAGTCAAATAAACGTGTATAGTAGACTACAAAACCGGTACCTGCATGTGTGACAGGAACTGGTAAGGCGGGCATAGGTTGAACAAGCTTGGTACATAACTAAACCAATGGAACATATGCAGTCAAGTTCAATATCGTAATATTGAGGGCATACAAAACCTAAGTAAAAATTTACGATCGACGCCTTTGATCAGTCAGTCATCTCAGCATCCGGAGCGCGGCGAGCCCGCTTTGGCTGATGCAAGCCGCTCGTCGTGGTTTCATCTCCGGACGACTGGACACTCTCAGCCTCATCCTTTTCCTCGCTTTCAAACATTCCGAACCTCCCGGTGTACGTGCGCGGATCGTGCGCTTCACTGCCTTCCTGGGGAGCAGCCGCTCCGTTTTCTCTTCAGCCTTGTGCCAGATGTTCCAAGCAAGACATTGCAGCTCCGTTGTACGTGTGACGAACCTTCTCACAGAGGAAACTAGCCAAGCCATGGGTCTCTTCGACGTGTTGGGCAGCTTACACTCGCTACACTATACTGACGAATCTCCACCTCTCGCGTTGTCGGTGCCCTTCAAGAGCGAGCAGACCTTGCACGCTCTCGTACGGCGCTTCCGCCCTTGCTGGTTGTTGCCACTGCGCCACTCGTCATTTTGCACAGGTTGGTGTGCGGCTTGGCGAGAATTTGTGCGCTGCATCGGTTTGGTTGGTGTCACTTGTAAGCACGCGTTGTCGTGCAAAGTCGCCCAGTCCTCCTCGCGTAGCTGACACAACTCTAGATGTAGTTGCTTCAAAAACTTTACGTGAGTCAGCTGCGGGTTGTTTGCCTTAGTCTGTCTGGCGTTGTAGACAATGACGGCATTGATAATGGCAAGATCAACGAGTCCGAGAAATAGAGACTTATAGTATTTCTTGTACTTGATACATAGCTGCAGCGAGTATCTACAACATGTATCATACACGATTAGATATATCCATAACTTGGATGTACAATATTGATGCACTTTACCTTTGCAGACGCAGCTGGTCGTGCACGTCGACACCTCCCATGTACGTCTGGTAATCCTTCACAATACGGGGGCAGGCCACTTCTTGTTGTTCACCCGTCAGCTTCTCACGGCGTACTATTCGGTCAATCGCAACACTTCCACCTGTGCTTAGCATGTGCACCGATCGTGTATCCCACCAACGCACAACTTTCATGTCAGGAACTTGGAGTGCTTTGGCCACTGAGTACGTGCCTCTCTCAATATTTGATGGTCGGTTCTTCGGTTTCCGAGGCGGCTTCTTTTTGTCACCCTTCTGCTTTTTTGGTATCAACTTAGTGCTGAGCCCCAAGCGGTCGGTACGCACAGTGCCGATAGAGTAGAAACCCATGGTAAGCAGCTGAACCGAGAGCGGCACTGCCGTGTAGAACCGGTCTGTCACAACGAGGCGCATGGAACCGTCTGCAGGAGCCGTGGGGCCAAATACCGCGCGGAGGTTGCGCACGACGGCTGCAGGGCCGGACTTGTAGTCAGTAGAACTTGTTCCTCCAGCCCTCTCCTTTTTGCCACAATAAACTTCAAACCTGTATCGTACATCATAGTAAAAATATTAGTTTGTACCGTACATGATAAGCCAACTTAGCAACCAAAAAAAAGTGACGTGCCAAAGAGCACGTCCTACATACCGGATGCAATATGCAGTCGCTGAACAACACAGCATGAATAGTTTCGTTCCCCATTTGTGTGGCTTATCCTTCATATACACTCTCATCCGGTTGAACGTTGATCTCGAAGGCAACATAGCCTCATCGAAGGCCATGATTGATGGAGGCGTGTATCCTGCTGCGAAGCGGTTCTGCAGAGCGGTCAATAACCGGGTCGTAGTTTCCACGCCCTATCTGTTGCAGCGCGTTCGTCCCCGGTTCAATTAAAATGTAGGATACCTCGGGAAGATGACAGGAAGCGAGTTTGGAGTCATGATATAACCAAAACATCTCACGTGAGATTTGGCCCACTCGGTCCGTAGGTTCTTCA
>NW_003303525.1:36815-38302 GCF_000142945.1 Phytophthora infestans T30-4 | reverse complement strand
TCATCGAGAGCAACAGTTCCAGAGCAGGAAGTACTTGCAGCTGCGCTGACACTTACGTCGATAACAAATGCCGATCTCTTTCCGCCTCACGAGGCGTTTTAGCTAAATTCTCTGCTTAGGAGTCACGCAATGCAAACACTACAGCCGGATCGGTCCCTCTAGTTTTTGTTTTGTGTCTAAAGGCTGGTGTTGTGCCTTTCCTCGCTTCGGTGATGCTGTACAAGCAAACATTTATATCCATCCATCAGCTCGCTCTCAAATGCTTTGAAAATTTGGCTTTTCTTAAGCGCATATTTATGTCGATTCTGCAGGAAGTGTGGATAATTACCTACCCCTTGTTGACATGAAGTTTGTATTTGCGCATACAAAAACTAAGTACAATATTATCTAACTTGTACGGTCCACGTTAAGATTTTTCACGTAACATGTACGGTCCAGGCCACGGGTCCCAAGGGGTTAAAAAGCCCCTTTAGATTTTAAAGCAATACAAATTATAAAAGCTCGGCGTCATAAAGCGACGTAGCCCGCCTGAATTTCGAGAATCGGCGTCCAGTCCAACTGATTCCACAACATTGCTCGATCGGAGTTCGACATGTTCAAGCCACCAACACGATCCTCTTGCCCATCGTCCTTCGGTCTGCACACATTTCCTTGAACAATAATGAACTGGTCCCTCGTCTCCGTATCATCCAGCGCTAAAGAGAGACTGACTCGGCGAACGTTCATCTTCGAACTTACTCCACTGTTGCCACCACGTTCGTCGAAAGCGAAGAAATGCACGTCGATGGATAGGCCGTTATGAGAGAGCGTGGCGCAGTAATCACCAACTGACCATCCTCCGATTGGTAATCTCGATGAGGTCCCACTAGGCAGCGCTCGAAACACGCGAAGTCTCCCATCTAGCAGCAATTCCATAGGTGCAGTCGTCAGAAGTGCAACAGCCGCTTGCAATGCCATTGCGCCTTGGGCTACTTTAACGTCAACGCAGCCTAACTCGCGGACCAGCTGCGCCAAACTCAGCAGAGAACTCGAGAAACTTGCTCCTGATGCCACCTCCACAACTTGCAAAGAGCCAGGCTCTAAGAGCCAACGACGACACCATTGACGCTCCGTCTGGTTACTAGAGCCACGTGTTAGTTGCTGGCGAAGGCCCACTACATCTTGGAACTGTGCCGTAAACACTCGGAAAGCTCTGTTTACTGCGCCAGTTAAGGAGCTGGGCGTCCGTAGATCGAGTAATAGCGCAGAGATCTTTGCTCGGGTCTCACCAAAGCGGCTCTGTCTATACACAATCGACATGACGTCGTCCACAAGCGCAGGTAGCGTATGGGCCTGATTAAGACACAATGCGTCATCATCTTTTGCTGCCACCACTTCCCGCAGAATGCCACTCAGAATCTCCCACAGGTCTACAATAAATGCCACGAACTTTCTCACGCAGCATCCGTTGGCTCGTTCTTGTGTCTTCAGCTCGAAAGACAGCGCGA
>NW_003303525.1:22849-24465 GCF_000142945.1 Phytophthora infestans T30-4 | reverse complement strand
AGTAGTAGTACACATAGTTATTATATCAGCGTTCGATAATAAATCACAATTTTATTACTATTAGATATAATGTGAAAAACTTAAAATATGACTATTGTGGCTCACCCCACACTGCCTCCGGGAAAAGTGTCATCTTCCTTTGTATTTGCGCGCGTAGTGTGCGACCTTCAGATATTCTGCAAACTTTCCAACAATATATGTAGCGTACATCAAACAAAATGGGAACAGCTATTGTGTTTACGGAGGCACGTGACTAAGCAAGAGCACGAAGCCCGAAGGAACATCGACCCACCCTATGTAGACGATGGGATAGAAGAGCAACACGAAGCACGAAAGATCGAAGCCTTAGCCGATGCAAACCACGAAGTGTTTTACGTAGCGTGAAATATGGAAGTGCACGCAGCCATGAACAGGACAGAACGACAAGAATATGACGGGAGCGTACGGGCGACAGAAGGGAACTAAATCCATAGACACCCCAGCATGCTGAAAAGCACGGGCTACGAAAGAGCACGCAGCGGTAAGAGTGCACTAACAGCAATTCTCCCATAGCATCACGGTAGAGCACGGAGCACGGTCGACGGACCAGGCATAAAGCCGCGGGAGACCATAAACGGGAAATCACCGAGCATTTGAGCACGATACCAGGGTAGAACCGGAGCTCACCGAGTCCGACAGCACGACACTACGGTAGCTAACGATCTCACGGACGACAGACCAACCGCAACATCGCAAGCTAACACGATAGCATGGACTGTGCCACTAAGCCATAGGGGAGCACAGCCACAGGAGCTATAGACGGGAGATCTTTGAGCCACGGAGCACGATACCAGCGTAGAAGCTCAGCTCCCCGAGCCACGGAGGACAGTAGCACATTAAAACTCGATTGCACGGACGGCAGACCAGCCACGAAAATCACGGGGGTGCTTGGGGTGACCACGATTGCACACCGTGGAGCACGAAGCCCATGTAGAGCACGATAACACGGGCAACGCAGATGCACTACGCGAGCACAATACCATAAATACCATTACCACACCGCGATTGCTCCATAGCGTCGTAACGCGGTCGATGGAATCTTACCAGGAGAGCGCGATACACGGGCGACGGAACAACACGACTGCGTGGAGGCACCAAACCACGGATTAGGACCCTTCAGGTAGAGTACTTGGATGGGAAACCAACGACCACAAAAGACTATGAACCACGAATTTGAGATCAGGAAATAGTTAGCATCCACGAAAGAGGGTCATACTACTGAAGAGCATGAGCCCAAGAGAGAGGGTCCATAATTACCAAGCATCATGGACCACGGGTGAGCAGGAAACCACGATGCCGGGAAGATCACATAAGATCGCAGGCCATTGAAGAACATGACTACAACCTGTAGTACGGATAACCGAAATGTACCAAACCACGATATTGTACGGGTTCACATGATACTACGGAAAGGCAAGTGGTTAAATACACGATGTCAAGATCTACGGGGTGAACCACGCTCTCTAAACACGCGACACCAAGAAGCACTTAAATTTGCGGCCACCTCATCTACTACAAACCATGCCACTCCGCCGCGTAGCGGCGGTGAACCGACTAGTCTTACCCCCTCTAGTAGA
>NW_003303525.1:18845-21033 GCF_000142945.1 Phytophthora infestans T30-4 | reverse complement strand
AGAACAGGGAATAGTTAGGAGCCACGAAAGAGGCCGTACTAAAGTGCATGAGCTCAAAAGAGAGCGCATATCCACAAACAGCGTGAAGCACGGGTGAACAGAGAACCACGAAACCAAGAAGAACACGGAAGAGCACAGGCCATTGAAGAACACGACATTCAGCCTGTAGTACGGGGTAACGGAAACGTATCAAACCACGATATTGTACAAAGCCACATGAGATTACGGACAGTTAAGTGGTTGGCTACACGAAGCCACGACGAACTAGGTTGAACGACGCCCATAAAACACGCGACACGAAGAAGCACTTAATTTGCGGCCACCTCATCTCCAACCAACCATGCCACTCCGCCGCGTAGCGGCGGCGAACGGCTAGTCTTACCCCTTTAGTGGAGTCTGGTGTCTGTCCGTCCGTCAGTCCGTCCGTAACGGGCTAGGGTTAATAATCCTCACGCTAATACGCGCGTTCTACTGGCTGCCGAGCGCAGCGAAGGCGGCGTCGATTGGCTAGAATCGAATTATGTGGTGCACACACTGTATGTGGTCAACACATCGTACTTAAAATGTACCGCTCAAATTATATGTTGCTTTTATTTTCAGCTGCGGTATGCAAGGCCACGCGAAGGGCGCTGCCTGTGTACGCGTTAGTTAGCGGAATTAAAAGGCGCCGATAAGCACACACGTTCTCTATCGTCGTAGGTGCTGTTGATAAAATTTGTAGGCTTCGGTGACTCATACTTCGGCCTCAATCAAAACATTAGTACTTATTGGTTTAAATATGATTTGATTTGCTTCGTAGTAGGTTTGTAATAATTTAACTTACAGTACTGTTTTGCGTAGTACTATTCTTAAGACATTTCATATTTTTGCTTGCAGTTATTTGTAGTAGTACTCCACATAATTATTATGTTAGCGTTTATAATAAATCACACCTCTACTACTACTATTAATAATTGATACTTTAGGATGTGAAAACTTTAAAATATGACTATTATGACTTCCCACCCGACACCCCCCTGCACCCCACACTGCCCCCGGGAAAAGTATCATCTTCCTCTGTATTTGCACACGACCTTAAGATATTGTGTGATCTTTCCAACAATATATGTTGTGTACATCAAACAAAATCGGAACAGCGTTTGTGATCAAGTTTGCGCGGAGGCACGCGACTCAGCAAGAACACGAAAAACGATGGGATAGAAGAGCAACACGAAGCACGGAACGTCATGGACGATGATAGAAGATTTAGCCGATGCAAACCACGAAGTGTTTTACGTAGCGTGAAAGATGGAAGTGCACGCAGCCATGGAAAGAACAGAAGAACGAGAATATGACGGGAGCGTACGGGCCACGGAAGGGAACTAAATACATAGACACCCCAGCATGCTGAAATGCACGGCTACGGAGGAGCACGCAACTTCGAAGCCACTGTAGAGCACGTAGCGGTAAGAGTGCACGGACAGTAATTCTCCCATAGCACCACGGTACAACACGGAGCACAGTCGACCGACCAAACGTGAAAACGCGATGTATCATAAACGGAAGATCATCCGAGCATTGAAGCCCGATATTAGGGTAGAATCGGAGCTCACCGAGTCCGACAGCACGACACTACGGTAGCTAACGATCTCACGGACGACAGACCAACCGCAACATCGCAAGCTAACACGATAGCATGGACTGTGCCACTAAGCCATAGGGGAGCACAGCCACAGGAGCTATAGACGGGAGATCTTTGAGCCACGGAGCACGATACCAGCGTAGAAGCTCAGCTCCCCGAGCCACGGAGGACAGTAGCACATTAAAACTCGATTGCACGGACGGCAGACCAGCCACGAAAATCACGAAGGTGCTTGGGGTGACCATGATTGCACACCGTGGAGCACGAAGCCCATGTAGAGCACGATAACACGGGCAACGCAGATGCACTACGCGAGCACAATACCATAAATACCATTACCACACCGCGATTGCTCCATAGCGTCGTAACGCGGTCGATGGAATCTTACCAGGAGAGCGCGATACACGGGCGACGGAACAACACGACTGCGTGGAGGCACCAAACCACGGATTAGGACCCTTCAGGTAGAGTACTTGGATGGAAACCAACGACCACAAAGACTATGAACACGAAACCAGTGCAGCCCCCGTAAACGTTTGAGATCAGGAATAGTAGCATCCACGAAAG
>NW_003303525.1:15863-18745 GCF_000142945.1 Phytophthora infestans T30-4 | reverse complement strand
TATTAAACCCAAACTTAACCTACCTATAAGATATACCCAGCTTACAATCTACCTTATTTAGGCCACTTCGCTCTTTTTAATTAAAGAGGGGACCTGTGAACTGCCGTTCACTGAGAGTTTGTATACTCTCGGAAGATAACTTCCTCTAGCGCAAGGTGCTGTGTGACCCCGTCACAGTATGGGTGAGGTGTGATAGTAAGGAGAAGGCTCGAGCTACTGTCATGTTCTTAGCAGACTGGGAAGGTAATAAGTTGGATACCTTTCTAGTATTTAAATGCCTACCTTCAACAATAACGACCAAACGCGTCGAGAATGACGCTCTGCGCCATGGATAGTCCAACAATGTGAAATCGCGAAATTAGTCCATTACAAAAACGACTTAGCTGCCAAATTTACGGAAACAAATGCGCGTCGTGGAATTCAGAGCTGTCTGTCAGATTTCTACAATTTCATTTTGCTGAGCGAGCGAATCTGGATGAAAACATTTTACTAATCTGGGATGACTTTAGCGGGCATTGGACCGATGAAGTCGAGGAATACGCGGTATCGATTAACGTTGTCCCACTCAAAGTCCCACCGAGATACACTTATGTCTGCCAACCGGCAGACATATCATGGAATAAGCCTTTAAAGCTAGGCTACGCACATTGTGGGTTTGCCGTTTACGAAACCAGCTTGTAGAGTATCGCGCTGCAGAAGAACGACGCCAGCACAAGCGAGAAGAGCTTCATTCGTTGATTGCACGAGCTCGCAATGATTTGACCCAAGAACGGGCCGATGACGAAGTCAAACGACTTCAAGATTTGCACACAGAAGACCCGTTCAAATTAAAGCCACCTAATCGAGCTGACATCACTGAGAGGGGTTTCGACGTGTTGGACAGATCTTTCAAAGGAGACAATTGTAAGCGGGTTTGATAAGATTGGCATCATTAGCGACACGCGCACAGTAGCGGATCTGACGGATATCGAGATTGCATACATTGACAGTGGTATTGTCGAAGAGCTGGAGAATTGCAACCTTGCCGACGGCCATGTCGATTCGGACGATGACATTGAATCTGACGATGATCTAAACAACAATGTCGAATAATTACATTGCACGTATTTCCTTCCCAACGTTTCGTAAAACCATGATTTGCTCACATCTGTCTGTGCATGCGATGTGAAAATCTTGCTATTGAAGTGACGCCTAGGACTACGACGATACGGTAGTCTTTTTTGGTGCCTTTATCAAGCTCCAAATTCTAAACTTTCAAATATAAAAGAAAACATCATGCATGTACGAAGGTTTAGAGCAGTATATACCGTACTCCCATTTGTGATTATTAAACGCAAAATCTCCAGTCCATGTTTTTCTAAGAATGTTTTTCGTAGGTATTAACTATGATTGGCCATGTTTGCAAAATAAAGTATATTTCGGATTATTAAATGTGGCCACTCAACCTTCTACCGCGCGTCGCGAGAAGCGTGCCGATCCGAACAGCGCACGTACCGGTAGCTACAATGTTGGGGAGAAGGGGGAGAGCGTATTAAAACTGTCGTGGGCAGGTCAGTGAGCTTAGTTGCGTTGAGAGAGCGACATGTCGAAGGGGGAGCTATATCGCATGTAACGTATTACTATCACCCAACTGGCTGATAGTAATGTGAATTTGGAATCGGGAATCCAGGCTGTCTGTGAGCAGCCGACTGCAAGCTATAGTGGGGTCGAGAAGTGTAGTGATGATGGCTCGAGTGGAAGTCGCAAGCGAAGTGTGGTGATGAATTGTACTTTAGCGATAATTTGATCACCGCGTACGGATAAATGGTAGAAGACATCTACATCAACAGCACAACCATTTTGTTGCCACCCATGAAAACGCCGGGTCCAAAGGCCCCCAAGAAAGGAATGCGTATTCCACCCACGACACTGAGCTTGATCTCCGCAGCCAGTTCGGAACGAGTTTTCTTGCCGCTGAATATTAACAGAACTCACTGGACCTGCCTCGTGGTGGACGGATCTAGGCAGACTGTGTGCTGTTACGGTAGCATAGACAAGCGCGCTAGCCACAACTTGCTTGCAGAGCTGACAGATGAGATCGTGAAGAAAGACTTTTAGCATCACGGCCGTGCATAGCCCCATCCAGAAAGACGGTAATAACTGCGGGATATGCATCTGTTTGTACTTCTGGCGCCGGTTCTGGAAGAGAGCAGGTGGTAATTACACGGCCAATGGATTGTTACGCCGTCGACAGGATATCCTGCGTACCATCATAGAGCTCAGCGACAAAAGCAACGGCAAAAAAGAAGCTAGCCGAGTAGACACAGTTTCTAAATCCAAAAACATGATTTCAGAACTTCATCATGCTTTGAGATGAGTACAGCAAAATCTCTCATTAAAAAAGGTAGTTTGGCCATGCAATACAGTAGTTGAGAATGTCCGACAAAGCCAAAGCGCACTCATTCTTCAATTTTCACACCCTCCTGCGGATATGGTTGCCCATGTCACGCCATATCACAAGCATATTCAGCCTAAATTTCACGCTCCTCGTAATTTATGTCGTAACGTTAGAATCATGTGATAAAAGTACATGCTTTAGCCACCTAACCTTTTTCGAAAACATGGCTGAATCACAAATAGGAGTACGGTATTTAAAAAAAAAATAGCGTACGCACAAAAGGATACGAAAGATATCTTTCTGAAACGTCACTACCGGATCAGCCACGACGAAGCAATGCGTAAGCGGCCAAACAAGTACAATACTGCAGTCACTGCTGTCAGCCATAACGATGTAGCTCAACCCAACAAAAATACATCGAGTGGCCAGTCGAAGCAGGCAAACAACATCACATCAAGTGTCTCCATCTTCGCCTTCATCCTGATAGTTGGTGTTCTATTGACCC
>NW_003303525.1:6236-15763 GCF_000142945.1 Phytophthora infestans T30-4 | reverse complement strand
ACTGAGATACCTTGTTAACTCTCCAACTTATGTACTGAGAGTTTGTTAACTCTCCGGGTACTTCGTACCCCTGTGTGCTCCACACCATGTAACCCCGTTACAGTACTGCTGTACTAATTTAACCTACAATATTATTTTTATAGTACGATTATCAAGCCATTTCATATTTTTGCTTGCAGTCATTTGTAGTAGTAGTACACGAATAATTATATCAGCCTTTAATAATAAATAGCAATTGTATTACTATTAATAATAATGTGAAAGCTTTAAAATATGACTATTGTGGCTTACACCCCTGCACCCCACACTGCCTCCGGGAAAAAGTGTCATCTTCCTTTGTATTTGCGCGCGTAGTGTGCGACCTTCAGATATTCTGCAAACTTTCCAACAATATATGTAGCGTACATAAAAAATGGGAACAGCTATTGTGTTTAAGGTAGCGCGGATGCACGTGACTAAGCAAGAGCACGAAGCCCGAAGGAACATCGACCCACCCTATGTAGACGATGGGATAGAAGATCAACACGAAGCACGAAAGATAGAAGCCTTAGGCGATGCAAACCACGAAGTGTTTTACGTAGCGTGAAATATGGAAGTGCACGCAGCCATGAACAGGACAGAACGACAAGAATATGACGGGAGCGTACGGGCCACAGAAGGGAACTAAATCCATAGACACCTCAGCATGCTGAAAAGCACGGGCTACGAAAGAGCACGCACGCTCGAAGCCACGGTAGAACACGTAGCGGTAAGAGTGCACCAACAGCAATTCTCCGATAGCACCACGGTAGAGCACGGAGTACGGTCGACGGACCAGGCATAAAGCCGCGGGAGACCATAAACGAGAAATCACCGAGTATTGGAGCACGATACCAGGGTAAAAACGGATCTCACTGGGGATCGCGATACTACTGTAGATAACGAGAGCTTGGATGACAGACCAGCCGCGACACCAAGCGATTGCACGATAGCATGAACGATGGGACAGCCACTAAAACATGGAAGAGCAAGCAGCCACGGGAAATCACCGAGCCACTGAGCACGATAGCACAGTAGAGCATGAGATCGCCGGACCACTGAGAACGATACTTCATTAAAACACGTTTACCCGGACGGCCGACCAGCCACAAAATCGCGGGGAAACGCTTCTGGAGACCAAGATTGCACACCGCGGACACGGAACCATCGTAGAGCGCGATAACATTGGCAAAACATATATACTATGCAATCACGATAGCATAAACAGCATAACCACATTGTGATTGCACGATAGCGCGACAACGCGGTAGATGAAGCCACAACAGGGGTGCGCGGCACACAGGTGACAGAAAACTTCGTAAAATCACCCATTGGCGAGGGTACCAAAAATGGAATGCTATCGACCATGAATGATCATGGACACGATGCCTGTGTAATACACGTAAGCCCTTGAGAACACGGAATATCTAGCAGCCACGAAAGAGGGTCGTGCTACGGGAGCACATGAGACCAAAAAGGCTAGCACACAACCACTAAGCACCGTGGGAGAATGAGTTCACAAATCTAGGACAATCACTAAGCAGCCTGGACCACGGGTGAGCAGGGAACCACGAAGCCAAAATATCACGGAAGAGCGCCGGCCACTGTAGAACATGACATCCAACCTGTAGTACGGGGTAACGAAAGCGTACCAAACAACGATATTATACGGGGCCGGATGAGACTCGGAAAGGTAAGTCGCTAAGTACACGAAGCTAAGATCTACTGGGTGAACGACGCTCACAAAACACGCGACACCACGAAGCACTTAAATTCGTGGCCACTACATCTACAACAAACCATGCCACTCCGCCGCGTAGCGGCGGCGAACGGGAGTGTGGTCTGCGTCCGTCCGTCAGTCCGTCCGTAACGGGCTAGGGTTAATAAAACTCACGCTCATGCGGGCGTTCTACTGGCTGCCGAGCGCAGCGAAGGCGGCGTCGATTGGCTAGAATCGAATTATGTGGTGCACACACTGTATGTGGTCAACACATCGTACTTAAATGCAGCGCTCAAATTTCATTTTGCTCACATTTTCAGCTACGGCTCGCAAGGCCACGCAAAGGGCGCTGCCTGTGGACGCGCTAATTAGCATTAATAGGAGGCGCCGACGTGCACACACATACAATATCGTCGTAGGAGCTGTTGACATTTTTTGTAGGTCCTGGTGACTTATGTTTAGGCCTCAATCGAAACTTTAGTAGCTATTGGATATAGAATGATATTTTAGGCTTCATAGTACTTTTCTAAAAATTAACTTTACAATATGTTTTGAGTAGTACTATTATCAAGACATTTCATATTTTTCCTTGCAGCTATTTGTAGTAATAGTACACATAGTTATTATATCAGCGTTCGATAATAAATCACAATTCTATTACTATTTAAAAAAATGTGAATACTTTTAAAAAAGATTATCGTGCCCTGCACCCCACACTGCCTCCGGGAAAAAGTGTTATCTTCCTTTGTATTTGCGCGCGTAGTGTGCGACCTTCAGATATTGTGCGAACTTTCCAACAATATATGTAGCGTACATCAAACAAAATGGGAACAGCTATTGTGTTTAAGTTAGCGCGGAGGCACGTGACTAAGCAAGAGCACGAAGCCCGAAGGAACATCGACCCACCCTATGTAGACGATGGGATAGAAGAGCAACACGATGCACGAAAGATAGAAGCCTTAGCCGATGCAAACCACGAAGTGTTTTACGTAGCGTGAAATATGGAAGTGCACGCAGCCATGAACAGGACAGAACGACAAGAATATGACTATGCGTACGGGCGACAGAAGGGAACTAAATCCATAGACACCTCAGCATGCTGAAAAGCACGGGCTAATAAAGAGCACGCAGCGGTAAGAGTGCACTAACAGCAATTCTCCCATAGCATTACGGTAGAGCACGGAGCACGGTCGACGGACCAGGCATAAAGCCGCTGGAGACCTTAAACGAGAAATCACCGAGCATTTGAGCACGATACAGGGTAGAACCGGATCTTACCGAGCCAGGGAGCACGATACTACGGTAGCTCATAATAGAACGGACGGCAGACCAGCGCTGACACCACAAAATAAAACGATGACTTGGACGGTGGCCAAGACACTAAGCCATGATAGAAATGCCACTGGAGCTGTAGACGCGAAATCACCGAGCCACGGAGCACTATATCAGTGTAGAACCTGAGCTTACCATGCCACGGAGAACAATAGCGCATTAGAATTCGATTGCACGGACGACAGACCAGCCACGAAATGGAAGGGGGCTCGGGGTGACCACGATTGTGGACGACGATGCCGTTGTAGAGCACGATAACATGGGCAATGCAGATGCACAATACCATAGACAGCAAAACCATATCGCAATTACACGATGGCGTTATACATGTAACGCGGTCGATGGAGCCTCACCAGACGAGCCCGATACACGGGTGCTGGAACAACACGACTGCGTGGAGGCACCAAACCACGGAAAAGCACCCTTCGGCTAGAGAACCAGCAATGGGAGGCGAGCGGTCACGAAATACTGTGTATCAGGAAGCCGGTGCAGCCACGAAATGTTTGAGAGCAGGAAATAGCTAGCAGCCACGAAAGACGCAGTACTAAAAAAACATGAACCCAAAAGAGAGAGCTCATAACCACTAGGCAGCGTGTGCCACGGGTGAGCAGGGAACCACGAAGCCAGGAAGATCACGGAAGAGCGCCGGCCACTGTAGAATATGAGATCTAACCTGTAGTACGAGGTAACGGAAGCGTTCCAAACCACGATATTATACGGGGCCGAATGAGACTACGGAAAGGCAAGTGGTTAAATACACGATGCCAAGATCTACGGGGTGAACCACGCTCTCAAAACACGCAACACCAAGAAGCACTTAAATTTGCGGCCACCTCATCTCCAACAAACCATGCCACTCCGCCGCGTAGCGGCGGCGAACGGCTAGTCTACCCCATCTAGTGGAGTCTGGTGTCTGTCCGTCCGTACGTCCGTCCGCGGCTAGGGTTGATAAAACTCACGCTAATACGCGCGTTCTACTGGCTGCCGAGCGCAGCGAAGGCGGCGTCGATTCGCTAAAATTGCAATATGTGGTGTACACACTGTATGTGGTCTACACATCGTACTTAAAAGCGCCGCTTAAATTTCATTTTGCTCTCATTTTCAGCTGCGGTCTGCAAGGCCACGCAAAGGGCGCTGCCTGTGTGCGCGTTAGTTAGCATTAGTATAAGGCGCCGATAAGCACACACGTACTATATCGTCGTAGGTGCTGTTGATAAAATTTGTAGGCTTCGCTGACTCATACTTCGGCCTCAATCAAAACATTAGTACTTATTGGTTTAAATATGATTTGATTTGCTTCGTAGTAGGTTTGTAATGATTTAACTTACAGTACTGTTTTGCGTAGTACTATTCTTAAGACATTGCATATTTTTGCTTGCAGTTATTTGTAGTAGTAGTCCACATAATTATTATGCTAACGTTTATAATAAATCACACTTCGACTACTACTATTAATAATTGATACTTTAGGATGTGAAAACTTTAAAATATGACTATTATGACTTCCCACCCGACACCCCCTGCACCCCACACTGCCCCCGGGAAAAGTATCATCTTCCTCTGTATTTGCACACGACCTTAAGATATTGTGTGATCTTTCCAACAATATATGTTGTGTACATCAAACAAAATCCGAACAGCGTTTGTGATCAAGTTTGCGCGGAGGCACGCGACTCAGCAAGAACACGAAACACGAAAGAACACCGACCCACACTATGTAGATGATGGGATAGAAGAGCAACACGAAGCACGGAAGGCCATGGACGATGATAGAAGTCTTAGCCGATGCAAACCACGAAGTTCTATAAGTAGCGTGAAGGACGGAAGAGCCCACAGCCATGAAAAGGACAAGAATATGACGGGAGCGTACGGGCCACAGAAGGGAACTAAATCCATAGACACCTCAGCATGCTGAAAAGCACGGGGTTACGAAAAAGCACGCACGCTCGAAGCCACGGGTAGAACACGTAACGGTAATAGTGCACGGACAGAAAGTCTCCCGTATCACCACGGTTGAACACGGAGCACAGTCAGCAGACCAAAACATGAGCCCGCGGGAGACCATAAGCGGGATATCACCGGGTATTGGGACACGATATTAGGTTAGAACCGGAGCTCACCGAGTATCACAGCACGATACTACGGTAACTAGCGATTGCATTGACGAAAGACCAACCGCGACACTACAAGTTAGCACGATAGCATGGACTGTGCCACTAAGCCATGGGAGAACGCAGTCGCGGAGCTATACACGGAAAATCACAGCGCCGCGGAGAACGATACCAGTGTTTAACCTGAGCTTACCGAGCCACGGAGGACAGTACTACATTAGAACTAGATTGCACGGACGGCGGACCAGCCACGAAATAAACGGGGAGGTGGGCGCTTGGGGAGACCACGACTGAGCACTGTGGAGCACGATGCCATAGTAGAACACGATAACACGGACAACGCAGATACACTGCGTAGCACAATACCATAGACAGCATTACGACACCGTGATTGCACGATAGCGTGATACCGCGGTCGATGACACTTCATCAGGAGATCACGATGCACGGGCGACGGAACCACACGACTGCATGAATGCACCAAAGCACGGAATAGCACCCTTTGGTTAGAGTACCGGTGATGGAAGGCCAACGGCCACGAATGCCTATGTATCACGAAAGCGGTACAGCCCGCGTAAATGTTTGAGATAGGGAATAGTTAGGAGCCACGAAAGAGGTCGTACTAAAGTGGATGAGCTCAAAAGAGAGCGCATATCCACAAACAGCGTGGACCACGGGTGAATAGAGAGCCACGAAACCAAGAAGAACACGGAAGAGCACAGGTCATTGAAGAACACGACATTCAACCTGTAGTACGGGGTAACGGAAACGTATCAAACCACGATATTGTACAAAGCCACATGAGATTACGGACAATTAAGTGGGTGACTACACGAAGCCACGACGTACTAGGTTGAACGACGCCCACAAAACACGCGACACGAAGAAGCACTAAAGTTGCGGCCACCTCATCTCCAACAAACCATGCCACTCCGCCGCGTAGCGGCGGCGAACGGCTAGTCTTACCTCTCTAGTGGAGTGTGCTGTCTGTCCGTCTGTCTGTCACGGGCTAGGGTTAATTAATGTAACGCAAATGCGGGCATTCTACTGGCTGCCGAGCGCAGCGAAGGCGGCCTCGATTCGCTAAAAGGCTGCCGAGCGCAGCGAAGGCGACCCCCATTGGCTAAAACAGATATTATGTGCTGTACTTACTGTATGTGGACTACACATCGTACTTAAACGCACCGCTTAAATTTCATTTTGCTCTCATTTTCAGCTGCGGTTCGCCACCTCACGCGAAGGGCGCTGCCTGTGTGCGCGTTAGTTAGCATTAGTATAAGGCGCCGATAAGCACACACGTACTATATCGTCGTAGGAGCTGTTGAAAAAAATTGTAGGATTTGGTGACTCATATTTCGGCCTCAATCGAAACTTTAGTACTTATAGGATATATAATGATATTTTAGGCTTCGTAGTACTTTTAAATAATAAAACTTACAAAACTTTTGAGTAATACTATGTTTTGAGAATTTCATATTTTTCTTGCAGACGTTTATAGCAGTACTACAAAAAATTAATTAGTTGCGCAAGAAAAATAACGCATGTTATTACTAATACTAATCAATTTAAACCAAAGTACCGGTATTATATTTGCGTTAGATAAAGATGCACAATTTATTACTAATATTAAATATTCGAACACTTTTAAAATGTGAATATAGTGGCTTCCCACCATCCCACCCCACATAACCATGTACACCACTCCGCCGCCGATAAAAAAGGATCGTATTCCTTTGTATTCGCGCGCGTAGTGTACGACCTTAAGAGATTGTGCGCACTTTTCACCACGATATGTAGCATACATCAAACAAAATAAAAACAGCGTTTGCGATTGAATTAGCGCGGAGGCAAGTGGATAAACAAGAACACGAAACACATAGGAACACCGGCGCACACTATGTACACGATGGGGTAGAGGGAAGAACACGAAGCACAGAAGGCCACGGACGTTGAAAAAGGACTAAATTAATGAAGGCAGCTAGCCATTCTGAAAAGCACGAACCACGGACGAGCACGCTACCATGAAAACTTGGAATGGCAAGAATATGGTGGGAGCGTATGGATCACGGAAAGTAACTGAAGTAATGACACCCCAACATGCTGAAAAACACGGGCCACGGAAACGGTAAGGTGCACGGAAAGCAATTCTTCCATAACACCACGGTAGAACATGAAGCACAGACGATGAACCTAACACAAAGCCACAGGAGAGCATAAGCGGGAAATCACCGAGCATTGGAGCACGATACCAGGGTAGAGCCAAGCCACGGAGCACAGTGTTACGGTAGCTCACAATAGCTCGGACGACAGACCAACCACGATACCGCGAGATAATACGATTGCACGGACGGTGGTCCAGCCACTAAACCGTGAGATAACACGCAGCAACGGGAGTTATAGACGGCAAATCGCGGAGCCACAAAAGGCGATTCCACGATTGCACGGGCGGCAGATCAGCCACGGAAGCACCGGGGGGGCGCTTTTGGATATCACGATTGCACAACGTGGATCAGTATGCCATTGTTGAATATAATAACACGGGAAACACAGATGCACTACGCGAGCACGAAGGCACAGGATAGCAGAATTATACTGCGCTCGCATGATAGCGCGATAACGCGGTCGATGAAGTCACACCAGGAGAGCACGTTACACAGGGGACGGATCCAGATAACTACGGAATAGCACCCGTCGGCGAGGGTGCCGTCGATGAGACGCCATGGACCATGAATGAATATGGACCACTAAACCTGTAAACCCACTCAAGACCTTGGGAACACGGAATAACTAGCAGCCACGAAAGGGTGTTGTACTACTGAAAAGCATGAGCCCAAAAGAGAGAGCGCATTAACGGAAAAGGGCAATATCCACGGAGGAACATAGACGCCAACCAGTAGTACGGAGCAACGGACGCGTACGAATTAACGATACCGTACACTGCCACATGAGACTACGAAATGACAGGTGTTTTAAGTACACGACACAACATCGCACGGGGATGGCCGAAGCCTCGGGGTACAAGATCAGACTGAAAGCACACAACACACGAAGTACTTAAAATTGCGGCCACCTTATCTCCAACAAACCATGCCACTCCGCCGCGTAGCGGCGGCGAACGGCTAGTCTTACCCCTCTAGTGGAGTGTGCTCTGCGTCAGTCCGTCAGTCCGTCCGAGGGTAGGGTTCTAAAATGTAACGCTAATGCGGGCGTTCTACTGGCTGCCGAGCGCAGCGAAGGCGGCTTCGATTCGCTAAAATTGTGATATGTGGTGTACATATTATATGTGGTCAACACATCGTACTTACAAGCACCACTCAAATTTCATTTTGCTTTCATTTTCAGCTGCGGTATGCAAGGCCACGCGAAGGGCGCTGCCTGTGCACGCGTTAATTAGCATTAATAGGAGGCGCCGACGTGCACACACATACAATATCGTCGTAGGAGCTGTTGAAATTTTTTGTAGGCCCTGGTGACTTATATTTAGGCCTCAATCGAAACTTTAGTAGCTATTGAATATAGAATGATATTTTAGGCTTCATAGTACTTTTCCAGAAATTAAACTTACAATGCTGTTTTGAGTAGTACTATTATCAAGACAATTCCTATTTTTCCTTGCAGCTATTTGTTGTAGTAGTAGTACACATAATTATAATATCAGCGTTTTATAATAAATAACAATTGTATTACTATTAATAATAATGTAAAAAAATAAAAAATGACTATTGTGGCTTACACCCCTGCACTCCCACACTGCCTCCGAGAAAAAGTATCATCTTCCTCTGTATTTTTGCACGTAGTGTGCGACCTTAACATATTGTGTGAACTTTCCAGCAATATATGCTATGTACATCAAACAAAATCGGAACAGCGTTTGTGATTCAGCTAGCGCGGAGGCACGTGACTCAGCAAGAACACGAAACACGAAAGAACACCGACCCACACTATGTAGACGATGGGATAGAAGAGCAACACGAAGCACGGAAGGTCATGGACGATGATAGAAGACTTAGCCGATGCAAACCACAAAGTTGTATGCGTAGCGCGAAAGACGATAGGGCACATATCCATGAAAAGGACAGAAGGACAAGAATATGACGGGAGCGTACGGGCACGGAAAGGAACTTAAATACATAGACACCCCAGCATGCTGAAATGCACGGCTAAGGAAGAGCACGCTACTTCGAAGGCACTGTAGAGCACGTAACGGTAAGAGTGCATGGACAGTAATTCTCTCGTAGCACCACGGTAGAACACGGAGCACAGTCGACCGACCAAACATGAAGCCGCGGAAGACCATTAACGGGAGGTTGTCGAGTATTGAAACACGATACCAGGGTAGAACCGAA
>NW_003303525.1:2726-5663 GCF_000142945.1 Phytophthora infestans T30-4 | reverse complement strand
AGAGCACAGGCCATTGGAGAACACGACATTCAACCTGTAGTACGGGGTAACGAAACGTATCAAACCACGATATTGTACAAAGCCACATGAGATTACGGACAATTAAGTGGGTGACTACACGAAGCCACGACGTACTAGGTTCAACGACGCCCACAAAACACGCGACACGAAGAAGCACTAAAGTTGCGGCCACCTCATCTCCAACAAACCATGCCACTCCGCCGCGTAGCGGCGGCGAACGGCTAGTCTTAAACATCTACTGCAGCAACCTGTCTGTCCGTCACACTAAATTGTCGTGCCTGTCACGCTTTTCCGGACAAATCATTGGATAAAATAATTTAAATATTTCTACTGGCTGCCGAGCGCAGCGAAGGTGGCCTTAATTGGTTAAAACTAGAATGTGTAGTTGACATCAATAAATGCATGTGTTTCCCAGTTTACATATGGGGATTTGCACAAAGCTAATACATTATCCGAAGGCGGCATCGTTTTAATATTTTATACTTTTTCATAATGCATTGATATTTGAGTACTAAACGGAGGGCAGGGTGCTTAGCGTACACGTAAGCATGCGTGTTTCCGAGGACATGGTTTAAGTATACAAAATACTCTGTACTCAGTAGGATCTGCGAGTTACACTGACTAAAATGATAATTTCAATTTTTTTATTGTAAAGATATTAACATTATTAATAATAAGTTATCTGAGTGGGTTTCTGGTATTGCTAAATCGTACAAGAGCAGCAGCCGGTCGTGTGGGCTTGCCGTAAGAACAAAGCTGTGCTTATAAACGTTGTCACTAGATCCACAAAGATAGATAGTTTAGATTGACGGGGAAAAGAAGTAATATGTGCTGATGACAATTACTACTGTATTGTTTCCTAAGCGTTTATTTAGACAACAAAATTCTGATACTTCTTAATAGGCAGACGCGTTGCCGACAAGGCGTAGAATAAGGTTCTACATGCAGCGGTAAGATAACAACACAACATGAGAGGTGTAAATTATGGTTATTATAAGTAGGCCCGTAAAGAAACGTTAATCAACTTAGAGCCTAATCTACGTTTAACCATCCTGGAATCATCGTTTAAGTATCAAATAAAAATACCGCCGTCAACAAAAGGCGTCGTGCGACGCATCGTTATATCCAAAGGCTACAGTATAACCATAACAGGCACAGATTGGAGTGTCTTATGACTAATTCTGAATCAGCACAAAATGAACACACTTCAATGCATAAGAAAATGCTACAGCCTGAATATTTTTATTAAATATTCAAACTGTTACACTTTTAATTTTCTTTCAAAGTAGCGAGTTTGGTATGCGAAGTGGTTAATAGTCAGTTTATTACAAGCTTAACCAGGCAGTACAAGCGGGTATTTGATGCAAGCTGGACAGATATTCTTTGCATTGTTGCAATCTAGGTTTCAGAAACGGCCCGTGAAATCGATCACGACGCTAAACTAAATATATTATTTAGCGTTTTTAGACTGAAGTGCAGGTGCTTCTGGGTGGAAGATTAAGGTACAGTGATCGCCAACAACAACAAAGAGACTTTGCCAAGATCACTAGCGTAATCGTTTATGAGCATGGTAAGTATGATGCTAGGGTCTCAGTCTTTTGTACCGGTAGAAATATTTACACGGCTTACTGGGAGCTCAGCAATTTGTAGCAAAAGAAACGCAGATTTATAAAAATAAAGAAGTCGATTTAGGCACATGGGGGACTCAGAGGATTTGGACTTATTATCCCGCCAAAGCGAAGCGAAGGCGGGAAGGCAAAAATCTAGAGTAAAACCTAAATTACCGCCGCGTAGCGGCGGCGCTCGGCTAGTACCACCAAGTAAAGCACGAATGGTCAAAGACTGGAAATTCACGGGTACCGGATAACCGGACTTTCGCTCCGCAGTGCCTCCAATGAGCCATTGGCGATCCGTTTAGGTGCAAAAAAGCCAGGACACGAGGGCCGCTGTGGCCTATGCCGGATCACTGTCGCCTGATGGGATACGGAGACGCTTGTGAACCCCCATCGAAGGGTAACGTCGGGACCTGCGCTTGACAGCAGCAAAATAGAGAGTGAGCAGCTCTCGCAAAAGTCGGAAACTTCAAATACATAAGCTAAGTTACTTTTAATATGAAATAAAGTATTGCTTCTGATTTTGGGTTGCGAATTTAAGCTTGGGTATGTGCCCAGCATTCAAAGTTATACTAAATCCCAGTTCGGTAGTTTGATTTTGCTATTTTGGGCATGCTAAATCTGAGAAAGGTTGAAGTCGACTTCGAGAAGGATCTTTGGTGACAATATGAAGAAAGTTGACGGACAATAAGAAGAAAGTTTATGGCAACGCTGGCTTCTTTAGTGGGAGTGTTGCGACGCAATACTTTTGAGTTTGTATACTCGGTTTGTGCAATATGATAGGTTAAAAGGCAATCAAATAGTCTATTTGATTGGATAAATGTCAATAAGGGCAATGGCTGAAGGAAAGAGGCCAGCGTCCACCCAACTTAAGATAAGCCGAGGGATGTGGTGGAGAGGTGGCCATGTGATGCCACCTCATATCCAAAACTGACGGCAACTACCAACTACGTGTGTAAGCAGCAACGAACCTCGTATCTCGGTACGAACCAGTCCGGAACTGTCCCAATCCCTTCGTCTACAGCCCCAGCGACCTCTTGTATCGCGTGATCTACACTGCGCGACAAAATATTTCGGACACTCACCTTTCTATCTATAGCTTGGTTTCTAGAACGAGTTGAGACGTGCTATTTAGATATTGTTTAGCCATTCCGATAATGGCATGTGACACTTAGTAAGGCTGGCATACAAGGAACTAAAAAATGGGCTGCGACACGAGTTTTCGGACACACTTTTATCTTATTTCTAGTAATGCTGTCCTAATTTGGACATCGAGTCCTATTTCTGACTTAATTTTATTAAG
>NW_003303525.1:0-2536 GCF_000142945.1 Phytophthora infestans T30-4 | reverse complement strand
TTCAGCGATCTCCATGAAGAAAGAGGACTTCACGGTGGATAGGGTCGAAGTGGACTTACGCAAGACCTTTGGTGACCGATCCAAGAAAGAAGTGGGTTTAATGGATAAAACTTAAGCGATTCCTGTCAACAATGTCGGGGTCAAGAGAAAAAGCGGTGCAGGTGAGGGTGGAAAAAGGTGTTTTTACTGCCTCAAGAGTGGACACTTTAAATCGGACTGTTCGGTGATGATCGCTGATAGGGATCCTAACCGCGAAGGTGGACCCCTTTTTAGGACCGATATCAACACTGCATCGGGTGCTAAGAAGGCCAAGAAGGCGAAGACAACCCCGATTAATTTTCTCAAATCGGTGGTGCTAGAAGGGGAAATACGCTTAAATGAGTGTGGGAAGACTCTTCTGGAAGAGTGCATTGAGGACGAGGAGATGGACGACATTGAGGATCTGGACCGCCTACCATAAAGTTTTTGAGGATGGTGGCAACGTGCCGAATACCCCTGTCAGGTCCCCACTACAAATGGACGACATCGAAGAGGAGGTACGTAAGCAGCATCACTCCTATTTGAGAGCCTTGAAGAAGTTTAAACTGACCGATGATATGTGGGTGGTTGATACTGGTGCAGGCCGAGCTATAACATCAGATCGAAGCTGGTTTAGTGGGAGCCTAAAACCGAGTCAGGGTCACACTTTTACCTACGGAAACGGGAGCTTTTCTCATAGCTCACTAAAGGGATCAATATAACTTACCGTTTTAAACCCTAAAAAGAGGTTGAGTGTATTAACACTAAGTGATGTCTCATTTGACCGTAAGTGTGATAGTAACTTGTTGAGTGCCTACTATTTAGCTCGACAGGGATTTAGGCACTTTCAGTCAAAATCAGGTAAATTTTAATTTTTTATAGGGAATGACCAAAAATTGCTCTTTGCAGCAGTGGCAATAGGAGAAGTCTATTACTTACCGAGTATTAAACCGACTAAAAGGCGTGTTTTTAGCACTCAGAGTGGTAACTTAGCTAACCTTTTAAAGGAGTGGCACCTAAGACTGGGTCATGTCGGTAAGGAACGTCTAATTAGGACTATCAGCAACCAGAAAATTGAGGGTCTTCCTCATATTTCGTATTCAGAGCTTAAGAAGGTCTCGTTTTTCTGTAAAACGTGCGCTCAAATGAAGGACAAAAGAATGTCATATAGAAATTTGGTGGGAAATAAGAGTAATGAACCACTACATACACTTCATATGGATTCAACCGGACGATTAAGAGTTAACGGTTTATACGGATCTTTTGGGTACCGATACGCATTGGCTGTTGTAGATGACGCCACTGCTTATAAGTGGTACATTATCGTAAAATCCTTAAAAGAGGTACCTGGGAAAATTAAGTCTTTATTGAGGAAGCTGTCGTGTCAATTTCCTCTTTATAAGGTCAGAAGAATAAGGACTGATGGTGGAACAGAATTTATAAACACTGAAGTGTCCAAAATATGCGATAAATTGGGCTTACAGTTTGAAAGCTCTAATGTTGAATCTCCAGAAGAAAATGGCAGTGCTGAGCGAGCCCACCAGACCATGATGGCTGGTGTTAGGTGTGCTATTAGGGGTGCTAATATGGCTGCTAAATGGTGGCCTGAGGCCCTACTTTATATGGTGGATGTCACTAATCGACTACCAATGGCTAGACTGGGAATGAAAACCCCTTATGAGTTACTGCACCGCCATAAACCAAAGGGGTTAGGGTTAAGAATTGGAAGCTCCACTTGCTATGCGCATATACCAAAGGCAAAACGAAAGGATCCTAAACTAGGCGATCGGGCTATAGAATGTAAGTTGTTGGGATTTTCGCCTAAACATAAAGGGTACCGACTCCTGGACATTAAGGCTAATAAATACCTTATTGCCCGTGATGTAAAGTTTAGCTCAGCTGGTACTGAAGCAATGATCAGTCGATCGTTCCCTATCGAGGACTGTAGCGTCAACGTTGAAGAAGAAAAGGTAATCCAAGGCCTAGGTAAAAGAACTAGACTTAATCTAGAAGTTGAAGTGCAGGATATTGACACCACTGGCCCAGATTGTGTCTCTCGACCACCGACACCCAAACAAGTGGGAGTGCAAAACGGTGCTGTTCGTAGGTCTAAAAGACGACGACTGTCAAATGTGCGGCTCAACGACTACGTGACAGAGTTAAATACTGTAGCTATTAATAAGACAGCCAGCATACCTATTCCTAGGTCAATTAAGGAGGCCAGGAAAAGCCCACATGCGAAGCAGTGGGAGTGTGCAATAAAGACAGAGTATGACGCCCTTTTAAGTAATAAAACGTGGGAATGAGTACCCCTTCCTACTGGAAGACGGCCATTGGGTTGTCATTGGCTGTTTGATGTTAAATACAGAGCCGACGGCTCAGTGGACCGCTTTAAGGCACCGGTTTAGTTTGTGCAAGGAAAATACATCCAATTGGTATGGAATTTGACTTATTAAGGATGTGTTTTGCCATCTGGTAACCAAGAATATTAATTCGGTTGGCGCTTTATTTACTGGGG
>NW_003303524.1:73240-76919 GCF_000142945.1 Phytophthora infestans T30-4 | reverse complement strand
CATTTTTCTGTGTATGCCGAGAAATAAATTGGTGCCGCGATTATTGCAATAAGAAAGCACCAATTATCTATTGGAGGCTTTCAGGAGAAGAAGACCAATTATTTATTTTCGCTCCCGTTGTAGCACCAATAATCTATCGGGCGGTGTTCAATTAGCCTTACATTCCTTAGTACTTGTGCCCTCGCTGTGTACCAATATTGCTGCACCAATAATCTATTTTCTGAGTTGAGAAAGTTCAATAATCTATTTTGGTCTAGTCAGCTCCCTCACCCAATTATTTATTTTCTGCTTTGATTAGCGATAGATAAAAATGCAATATTCGGCATCCCTGTGTATTTCTCTATCAAGAAATTCGATGAGAAATGAACGTAATTAAACTAGAAAGTTGGACTGCAGTGCAGTGACAAATACTACAAGCTTACAGTTTGTATCCACACTTTCGGTTCTGCAATCAGCTAATAACATGTAAGGTCACTATACTATTAAATCCTAGTGGTGATCTTCCCGCCGCCTCAGTTTGAAATTCATCAGCGCGCGGGAGCCTTGCCAGGGGATACCTCGCCATTCTGGGCACTGCCGAAGTCATTCCGAAAAACAACGCGTGCAGAGTAAACGAGAACTCCTCCAACTAAAGCATCATGGCTCGCTGGGTGGCCATCGCTCAGAAGCGGCAGCTCATCGCCAACCTCTCGACAACGCAATCTTCCCAGAAGTCGGGCGATGTACCGCTAAGAGGAATGTCCCAGTAAAAAAGTAATGGCTTATTGGCTACACGACTTATCAGAGCGCTGAAAAAAGTTGTCTCCAAAAGTCGTCCCCATGTTCACTCGCCAGGAGACGACTTTTTGACTGACCTATCGAACATCATGTCTTCAACATGCTCACAGAGATTCGGTTTCCTTTTTGAAAGCGTGCTCATCAAGAGCGCTCCTTGCCCTGTATGCCTCGCCCCCAGGACAGCGCAAGACAGTGTGGAGCTCTACCAGCACGCGATATGACACAGGACGGGAACATGTACCTGTACGTGCTGCACGCTTGGTTCATAGAGCTGCTGTCACGGCACCTCCATCTTCGGCAGAGTTGCCACCTTACTACACGCAGTATGAAGAGGATCACTCAGAAGACGAAGACGCTGCAGAACAAACTTCGCCTTCTTCGCCTGCACAGGACCTGACACCAGAGAGAATGCCCAAGAGAAACAGACGCTCCAGCCGTAGGGTTGTTGAAGCTCATCAGGCCTCGATGGCTGCTATCACCAGCACTACCAGCACTGGCCAAGCTCCCAAAGCCAAGCGAAAACGGGGTTTCCGCCCAGTTACGAGCAAGGATAACGCAGAAGATGTCCCTTCAGATGGCCAAACACGCAAGACCAAGAAGCCAAAGAGCTCTGCTGCGTCTACGGAGCCGAAGCCGGTGAAGTCGTCCAAGGCGAAGCAAGCAAGCACACAAAATGAAGCAGATGGTGTTCAAGAAGTGAAGAGCATGCACTGGACGATCCAGCTGACTGCTCTAGCAATTGAGGCTCGATTTAAAAACCCACGCATCTTGGCGAAGTTCGCGAAAGAAACTTCAGACACAAAACAATTTGAGCGATATGGGAGGACACCATCAACGTTTTCCAGGAGCGTGCGCTGCAGTAACATGCTTGGGGGGATGACGGACCTCGCGGGGTTAGTGTAAAGCAGTTCAAGAACAAGCTGAACAACATTCGATCCGGTTACAAAAAGAAACGCACTCGTTTGCTGGGGACAGGAAACAGAGTCCAGGAAAACAGCAGTGATGAAGAAGGCGACAGTGAGTCGCCCCAGCGCAAGTATCCTGAAATGCCTGTTGATTTTTTCGTCAGCTATTCCGACGAAAGCGACAGCAGCAACAGTGATATCTCCGTTTCTCACGCAAAGTTGGTTTGTGACCCTCTGAAAGTACAGGCGAAGTATCGCGCTGAGCTAGGTGTCGAATTGGCAGCACTTTGGCCTCTTTTGTGTGATGCATTCTCGCGTCGCGTTGGAAGCACCGGAGAAGCAATCACGGAGTCAGGTCTAGCTGCAAACGTCTCCGTACCCAATACTCAGAGTGAAGGCGACGAAAACAAGGAGACGTCTGATTCCGAAGACTCCGACACACCAAGTGAAGCTTGCGCTAAAGCCAAGGAAAAAGCAAAGGCGAAAAAACGCCGCGACATCCCGCAAAAATATTCGACGGGTGTGAAGCGTCCCATTGATACTGTCAGCGATACCCTTCGTTCTGGCTTCGAGACAATTGAGAGAGTACTTTCGGTTCGCCATCAACCAGCGCCGAATAACTCGGAAATGACCCAGCTTTTCAGCAAACTCACGGCGTCTATTGAGACTGCAAACGCCACACAGCAAGCCACAGCCGAAGCACTGCTTCAAAGCATTTCTGGTCTTCACCAGATTACCAAAAATCTCTACACGGAAATGACGAACGGAGGCAATCGTTCAAGCACGGAATAGCTGAATTTACGAGGACAGGAGTTGGCGGAGCGTCATTTATGCTCGTTATCGCGTTCGTAGAAACGGTCAGCGTACATGTTTCTCTTCCTAATCGCCAAGTCAACTTCACCTTGCGTTCTGTCCCAGTTCTGATTGTACGCTGTCATCACTTGCCTGGAATCATTTTTGGCTTGCTTCCGAGCTTCAATATCTCTCACACCTTTGAGCTGCTTGTCGCCAATATCGATCAATATGTTGTGCAGAACCGCAGCAGAACATATCACCCTAGCGTTCGTCTCGTGTTTACGTCGATCCGTGACCCCGTGAAGCACCTTAAAACGTGCTTTCAGCTTTCCAAATACGCGCTCAACAATGATTCGTGTCTGAGAGAGATGATAATTGAAACTGCAAACATTTCAAGCACATCAAATAAAAAATAGCACAAACAAATTGAAGATCATACCTCCGCTGTCTTTTCGTGAGGCGCTTGCCACCGCGCTCGTCAAAAGGACCATCAGGAATGGCCACAACTTGAAGCCCGCATCACCCAGCCAATTCACTCCAGGAGGACAAATATCACGAGCCCGAGCACCAAGTACCACAGACTGATTCCACATTGACTGGTCGGAGTTACTTCCACTGAAAACGCCAATGTACCGGAACTTGTAGCGGAAATCAATCGCAGCCAAACAATTATAAGATGGCTTGCCGCTCTTGTCGTAAAAAGCCCTGAAATAATTGAGGGAGCGATGATCACAATTTGAAGACAGCAAGAGAGTACCTAGCAATCTAGCGATGATCACAATTTGAAGACAGCAAGAGAGTACCTAGCAATCTACCTGATGGTCGTTGGGTCTTCTAGTCCGTATTAGAGTGCCATCAAATACACATGCATCTGGAAAATCGAAATTTTTCCCAGCAAAGCCGTCCACCAACGCCCCCCACTCATCGTCTGCAGTAGGCGACGGAAAGTAAATCACGTCGTCCATCATACCGTATAAGAGTTTTTTCAGCCGCTTGATGTAGCGACTTGCAACTGGCCGAGACATCCCAAGCTGTGCTGCTGCACCTCCAATACCATCACCGTCTTGTCCACACCCGTTTCCGTAGTAGGTTAGTAAGACCGCAAGCCCCCAATCAAAAGTAGTAGGTTAGTAAGACCGCAAGCCCCCAATCAAAAGATAATGCAAGTTTTCCTGGTAGCCCGTACTTCCTGTAGTACAAAG
>NW_003303524.1:71083-73140 GCF_000142945.1 Phytophthora infestans T30-4 | reverse complement strand
TCGCGTAAAAGTCCGATCTGACAGCAACTTCGTTCGCTAGGAGGAGCGCGAAGTGATCTCCAGTCCAGTGTTGCAAAACGTTGCACCAAGCGTGATGAGCAGCAAGAAGATCGATACAATCACATCGTCATCGACGTCTCCGTCTGCCTCCCCTGCACTCCCGTCGCCGGGAACACCCATCTCGACGTCTTCGCCACCAGCAAAACCGTGACGGTCATGTATCGCATATTGTGCCGCTCTAGCATTCACCGCAGCGTGTTGCACGTTGAGAAAGCCATCGTCGACATCCATGGGAGTCCCACCAGGCTCTGTGGGCTCCATTCAGTGGCCAGGAGGAGCGTGGGCGACGTAGTTCGAGGCGTTCTCCAGCAGCTGCAACTTCATGAAATCCAGCCCCCCTTGACATAAGCCGTCTCTCCTTTAGAAAAGTTGGTGACGGACCAACTTTTTTTCTTTGACTTATAAGCAAGGTGATCTGACAACGACTTTTCAAGACTGCCCTTTTTATGGAATAAGCTGGCGCAAATAAGTCATTACTTTTTTACTTGGACATCCCTATAATCTCTCTCTCTCTCTCTCTCTCTCTCTCTCTCTCTCTCTCTCTCTCTCTCTCTAACTAATGTAAAGGTGGGCAAGCTACAACGACATCTCTCCAGACAATGGATGCTGGCATCATTGCAGCGTTCAAGCAAATATTTCGACGCAAGCAGCAGGAGTGGATTTTGAGCAACATGAAACGTGACGAGCCACTCTCTAAGAATCCCTACGCAGTCGACCAGCGGCAGGCTTTGTAGTGGAGCGAAGAAATTCGGCATGAGATGAAGAAACGCACTTAGTAAGAAACTGCTTCACCATACCACAATTGTCTTCAGCGGTGTTGACGAGCACTTGAGCAGGTTTGGCGAGCGTCTCAGTGCACTTTTAGAATATAATTTCCTTCTAGAATAAATAACCTATGAAATTCAGCAAAGTGGTACCGAGCCTGGAAGTGAGGGTATATACTGGATATTAATGGGGGCAGGCATGATAATTTGCCATACTGATATACTAGAGCAGTTTTACCGCCCAGAATGCTAATTCTGGAGTATTTTAAGGGAGAAACACTACTCGATGACTTGGATGCCTCATAAAAAATAGAATGACCACAGACGAAATGTCCCCGGCGAATCTCACCGTTATGATCAAAAACACTCACGACGAAATAGAAGTCCTCATTTGTAGCAAGATGGCGTGATTCTGCTATCCTGATTTTCTGCTAGGAATTAGACAGTAGTAAGCTATTACATGTACTAGGAGCTAATGCAAAAATAATAGCTACTTTAGCTGTAACGGGGTACGTAGCCCTAAGTGTACCCCTGGCTACATGAAGTATGACACGTCATACTTCGGGATATGGGGTACAAGGTACCAAGGTAATCTAAAGCCAACCATTGGCCGATGACATTGTTTTTCTATAGGTGACTTGGGCACTGGGCTGTGCCCTCCCTCAGAGCCCGCAGGAGTACCATGAGTGCTCTCGGACTCGGCTCGTCCTCACTGCCCGAGTTGAGCTCACGTTCCACGAACCGAGGGTTCGGGCGATTGTCTGAGGCCGAGGGCGACGGGCTGCGACTCTTGCTTGCTCGCTTGCCCACAGCCGCGTCACTTGAGGAATCGATCGCCTCGAAGGCCACCTGAGTAGCCTCCTTAAGTGCCGAGCCTTTGCCGTGAGGCTTAGTGCTCTTGGCTTGCGCCTTTCCGGCAGCAGCCTTGGAGCGTGTCTTCGCACCGCTCTTAGCAGTGCCACGAGACATGGTTAACGGTCGAAGTGGAGGACCTAGACAAAGAGCGCACAGGTTGCTGCTTGAGGCTCTAACTGTGAAGTGAGCCTCCGCCGCGCTCGCGCGGCCAAGTCGATGGTTTTCGACTTTGAGAATGAAAGTTTGTGACGAACACCTCTTCATTCTGATTGGTCGGTAAGCCGAACCTAAGTGGGGGAGGATGTAACGGGGTACGTAGCCCTAGGTGTACCCTGATTACATGAAGTGTGACACGTCACACTTCCGGATATTGGTACA
>NW_003303524.1:30427-69463 GCF_000142945.1 Phytophthora infestans T30-4 | reverse complement strand
CCGGAGCCGCCTGCGCCCACTCCCAGACGTACGCGTATGATGAGGAACGAGATGACTCGTTCCTGTCCAGCCGTCTCGTCCTGCAGCAATGCACATCCAATGGCATAATCGGAGGCATCGCAGACGACGCTAAACGGCTTCGTCTCGTCCGGCAGGGCCAGGACAGGGGCCTCTTGGAGACTGGCCTTGATGCTGTCAAAAGCATCCTGGTGCTCTTGCTCCCAGCGCCAGTCGACGTCCTTCTGAAGGAGGCTCGACAAGAGCTTAGCGAAGCCCGCGTACCCAGCGCTGTACTTGTGAAGGTAGTTGGCCAAGCCCAACCACTTTTGAAGATCCTTCTGGGATCGGGGCGTCGGCCATGCTGCTATGGCCTTGACCTTGTCTGGGTCAGCCCGAACGCCCACGTTGCTTACGAAGCAACCGAGAACTTTGATCTCTGGTGACGCGAAAACGCACTTGTCGATGTTGGCGTAGAGCTTGTTCGCTCGCATCACGTCCAACACTCGACGGAGGTGTCCTAGATGCATCTCCATGGCCGTCTTACCTCCCTCGGCACGGCTATGGACGAAAATGTCGTCGAAGTACGTCTGTACGAAGGTACGCAAAGGGCGGAACAATTGCGTCCCCAGGCGATTGAACGTCGCCGGGGCGTTAGACAAGCCCTGCGGCATGACGAGCCACTCCCAAAGCATGCCGCTTGGAGTGCTTACCGCGGTTAGCGGGATGTCGCTCTCTTGCATCAGGATTTGGTAGTATCCGTCTACCAAATCCAGCGCACTATACAGTACGCTCCCGGCCATGTTGTTCAACAACACATCCTTTCGTGAGATCGGTGTTTGGGCCGGCACCGCTGCGTTGTTCAGCTTGTTATAAGCGTGAACCAGACGCCACTTTCCGTTCGGCTTACGAACGCAGAAAGTCGGCGTCGAGTGCGGGGATTTCGACTCCCGCACCATGCCTGCCTTCGCTTTCGCGGCGAAGAAGGCATCAATGACCTCGCACTGTTCGCGCGGGAGAGGCAATTGCCTCGTGACACAATACTTTGTGCCGGGCACCAGATCAATCTCGTGCCGTACACCTCGATCCGGTGGTGAGTTGGGTCGGTGGGTGTTTGTTCACCACGTCCGCATACTCCGTCACCAAAGGATACACCGGATCCTTGGGGTTCTTGAGAATCTCAGAACCCAAGCGCGCCTGACGCTGCTTGCTCAGCTCTTCCAGGACGTCCTCGTCCAAGACAGAGGAGGGGTTCAACTCCTCTTGAGTGGCCTCCGGTCTTGTGAGCACCATATCGGCAGCCTCTCCATCCTTGAGGTTGGCCAGAAAAGACTCGGCCATCATTTCCTCGAGGTGCAGTATCTCTGCAACCTCTGGCAACGGTTCCAAGTGGACACCAGATGCCCTGACGGGTAAACCTGTCTCGCCATCGAAGATGTGATAACACTCTTCCACCGGCCTTGTCGGAGGAGCCCGGGCCCTGGACTCCGAGTCGCTCGAAGCGACGTCGATCGGAACGAAGTTCGGATCCGACTTGAGGCGGCGGCGGCGTCTTTTCCGACGGCGTCTGTGACGGGGAGCTGTGCTGCCCACGTCTAGGGATGTCGTCGCTACGACATCCGAGGCACATGTGGCCTCGTGTGGTACTGTTGTACCCACACAGGAAGCGTGTTCAACGCCTTCCTCTCCAATTAAGGTCTGGGCGACCGCGTGTGGCACTGTGTTACCCACACAGGAAGCGTGTTCAACGTCTTCCTCTTCAGTTATGGTCTGGGCGACCGCGTGTGGCACTGTGTTACCCACACAGGAAGCGTATCCGACGTCTTCCTCTTCAGTTATGGTCTGGGCGACCGTGAGTAGAACTCTGTTACCCACTCTGAACACGCTGTTCTCAGTGTTCATGACAGCTGCAGCTGTCTGCGGAACTAAGCTACCCGCCTGTGGACCTAAGTTACCCACTTGGCCGGCGCCTTTCCTGGGCGCGGCCACCATAAAAAAATCCTCGGAATCGTCATATACGTCGACGACTCCCAAGCATCTGCCGGATGCTTTGGTACCCTGGCAGCCCTCGCGGGCGCCCCGGGCCCTGACAGAGGTGGGAACAGGACTCACCAATGCTCTGTTGGACTGCGCAGGGCGGCCTGGCACCGATTGCCTTGCCTCGCCAGTCGATCCAGGGCTCGTGCTTCTCAAGCCAGGGCATGCCCAGGATCATATCATATGGATCCATATCGAGAACAGTGAACTGTTCGAGGCTGTCAAAGTCTTCAAACTTGACAGCCAGATCCACTTGGACGTTGGGGACAGTAACGACCTTTCCGTCGGCCAGTCGCACTGACACCGTCCCGTTGCCCTTGCTTTCTCTCAAAGCTTCGGACAGCTTGTTGCTGTTAGGAGCAACCGTATGGCGGCGTGCGAAATTCTTCGACGCCCCAGAGTCAATCGAGATTCTAAAGGGATGATCGTATCCTCGTACACATCCGTGTACTACGAGCAACCCGCCGCTGCTCTTCGCCGATTCGAGAGTGCGAAGACTCTCAGGGGCTAAGTCCCCGTGGTACGCGCCACCCGCGCACCCATCACGAAGACTTAGTTCTTCCCCAGTAGGGCGCCCCGCCCCTACTGGTTCCCTGCGTTCCCCTGTCCCCGGGATCCTGGCTTCTGCCAGCGACCCTTGAGGACGGGCTTGGGGAAGGACCGTCTGCGGAGTCTTTCCGCGGGACAGTCGCGCTTGAAGTGGCCCATCTTCCCACAGACGAAGAGCGGATGTCACGCTGTTCGGCGGACCCGAGCTCCATGGGAACAGGCACGTTGGGGCTTGTTCGACCGGGAGCCGACAAGAAACTCCCAGGCCACGCTGAGGCCGGCGTACGCGCCTGGCGATGGCTGTACTCTTCTTGAAGAGCCACTTGAATCGCCTCTTCAAGGGTGCTTGCCTGCACCCGGAACAGCTGAGTGCGTGCGGGGCCCACTCGAAGGCCGTCCATGAACACAGTCATCTTGATGTGTTCATTGAGTGGGTTTCCCACTAGGGACGCCGTGAGCTTCCGTATCTCTTGCACATACTCGTGCAGTTCGCTCCTTCCTTGTTTACACGCGAGGAAGCGCGAACGCTGGCGGTACTCGTAGTTCGCCGGGAGGAACGCGGCTCGGAGCTGCTCGCACAGCTGAGCCCAGGATGTGAAACATCCAGGGGATGTTGCTTCCCGAGTGTACACCCAACTCTTAGCACGACCGCTAAGGTTGGAGAGTGCAAAAGCAACACGCAGTTGCTCGGTCGAGATCGGAGCCGCGTCCATCGCAAGCTCTACTTCTCGGACCCAGAAGTGAAGGTTCTCGCCTTCCTTCCCTTCATACGGCTTTACCTTCAGCCGTATTGGCTTCGGGTGAGGCGGATTTGCTTCCGCCGCCGGAGCCTGCAAGTTCTCCCGCACATGCGCGATGGGCCCTGCTCGTACGCGTCGAATGCATTGACGCGCTCGAGCTGCTCAGCCGGTGTTGATACCACCAGGCTCTGCACGGCCTCCATCCCGAAGATGCCTGCCATCTTCCGAACCGACTCGAACTGAAAGTCGTTCATATGGGAGAAGTCGTTCCTATCCATGGCAACGAACTTCGGAGAGGTTCAGGTAATCTACCCGCGGTGGCGTGGATTGACTACAAGTGCTACCAAGTGTGACGGGGTCACACAGCACCTTGCGCTAGAGGAAGTTATTTTCCGAGAGTATACAAACTCTCAGTGAGCGGCAGCTCACAGTTCCCCTCTTTAATTAAAGAGAGCGAAGTGACCTAAATAAGGTAGTTGTAAGCTGAGTATATTTATAGGTAGGTTAAGTTTGGGTTCAATACAAACTATTAGTTACCTATAGAAATGCAATGTCATTTAACCAATGGTTGGCTTTGAACGACCTTGGTACCTTGTACCAAATATCCCGGAGTATGACGTGTCATACTACTGAAGTGTGAAGTGTCCCACTTCATGTAACCAGGGTCTACGTGCCCCGTTACAAGTTCGATATTAATCAGCTCCAAGATAGTACCATGTGCTGAAACTACTGTCAGTCCCTGCGCGCAGTACGTTTCCATCGTTTTACTAACAGCCTATACCGGTTCCAAATTTTATTTACTTCAAATTTCAAAAACAGACAGCTTCGGGCGAATTAAAATATTGCGGATCGCGCTGATTGTTTTGCATCGCTTGTCATGAATTTATCAATCGCGTATCAAAGGTGATCAAAGGTGAACTCTAGCTCTTCTCGAAGAGAAAACGACTGACGAAGCTTCCGGCACTCTTCGGTGAAATCCGTTACATACAAAAAATGAGTCGCAGTTTGAAGAACTGCGTCATCCTTATTTATTTGGTGGAGCAGGTGCTGCAAACTCGGGTCTTGGTGCAGGGTCGTCGCTAAAGCTGGATATTCGCATAGTCTCCGACAATGAAACGGGGTTTCAATTTGTATGCTGTCCAACTGCGTGCGTTCTTGACAAGGTTGGATTGCTGCTCTGCAGCGGATGGCTCGTATCGAAATAGCCTCCAAGAGATGAGCACTATGGCTGCAAAAGACAATGCTGCTCGCGAAGCTGTCTTGTATGATGTTCCGGCTGCTTACGCATAGACGGTTTGTCAGGAGTGACGGTCGAGGCTGTGTGGAACCGGTTTGCAGACAGGCAGACAAAAAAAAGAGAATACTCAAATTATATCTTTGATCGCGATGAGTTTGAATTCAAGAATCGACAAGAAAATAACTAGCAAAGTAGCGACAGCGGCAAGCGTGAAAGCAAACGCAAACGTGTGTGTGATATGTGCTGTCACGTGCGTGGAGTGCCTGTTACTTCTGCTGTAAGTACTAAGACTCCTGCTGGTATTGAAATGAAGTGGGTGCTGGATTCGGCCAGTGATGTGCATGTTTGCCAGGAGAGCTCTTTTGCACAACGCGCGGATGAATAACGTGTACGTTTTCCAACGATATGATGAGACGGCACGAAAACAAGAACAAGTTGGTGATGTAACTTTGCGGGTGAAAATTAATCCCCCCACACGCGGGGTTAAAGTCGCCTTAAAAATGTCTTGGTTTCGCAATCTGCTCCAGCCAATTTGTTGAGCATGCTTTTGCTGGCGTCAGACGGGTGGACTGTGAAGATTTTGGTCGGATTAATTTTCAGTCGGTGTGCTAGCTACGTTAGGGCAAAATGGAGCTACTGCTAGCAAAGAACCACCGGCGCTACCGTCTGAAAGCGACTGTTGCTACCATCTACCGTATTCCGTTGCTGCAGACAGGTGAGCAGTGATCTCAAAGTGACTCAGAGATAATTGTGCCGCGCAAGAAGACTTGCACTCTGTCGCTAGAGAGGTGGCATTTGTGCTATGCTCACCTGAATTTTGCGACTCCTTAACAAATGGCTCGCAGAGGAGCTACTGCTGGTATGGGAAAAGAGTTATGCAAAGATATGTACTCGCCATGCATGAAGTGTAAAGCATCAAACCTGACACAAATGTCCTATACGAATACTGTCACTCGACGTGCGACCCGACCGTACCAGAACCTAATGAGTGATATGTGTTGTGACGCGCAATGGGTATGAGCACTTTCAATTAGCTCAGGATTAAACGACCTGATACTTGTGGGGATTTCTGATGCGCCGCAAGCAAGATGCAGCTGAGGTTGCTATGGCTCATCTCAAGTGGCTTACAGCACAATGCCATCGTATTGAAGTCCTCTGCTCAGATCAAGGACGCGGGCTACTAAATTAGATCACGAAGGCATTACTCGAGGCGGTTGGTATTGAGTTTATCTGGACCAACGCGTTTAGCCCCGAAGGAAACGAGCTAGGCGAGAAGATGACGGAATTGTGATGGCTCGAATTGGATGTTTGCTGCGGACAGCAAACATGCCGAATTCTTTGAGGGGTGACACATCCCAGTTTACTGTGGATGTGATCCACATTTGTGCAAGTAGTGCACTTGATGGTAATTCGTCTCGTTAAGTCGATTTGGCTTCGTTCCTGACGTGTCTACGTTACGTACGTGATCTGGGTCGTGTTTGTATTCACACTGAAGTTGTTGCGTACAAATAAATTGAGGAATCCGCGATAGCCAAGGCTTTTCATGGGCTATGCTAAGTACTCTGAAATCTACCGCGTATTGATTTTTTTAAATGGATTAATACATGTATATGAACTTCTTTCACTGACGCAACTCAAAACCAACCCATGCAAAAATAGTTTTAGCCAATCAGCATCGAATATCACATTTAAAAAAAACAATGGCCAGCCTGGACGCAATTTCTGCAAATACTCCAAAACAAAATGACAAAGGTGCCGTACGGCAGCGCCACGACAAAATAATGCGTGAAGTGTGAGAGATCGATATCTCGCACGAACTTCTCAAAGCACGCGAAGAAGTGCAAGGGGATAAAAGCGCGTGAATCCAGGGTTAATATTCGCAAGAGGTCGTGAGTTAAGCACCGCGCCAATCGCGTCTCCGAGCAGCGTTCTCGCCGCGCTACACAACTATTCCAGAAACTCGAAGGTACCGTGAGTATCTTATATTTTATACACAATTGTAGTACTTACTATTTGTATCAAATAATGCCAGCGCTTCGACAGGAGCTTAGAGAGGTGAAGCACAGCGCTCTCCCTGACAAGCCACAGCCGAAAGGGCTAAGACAACACCCCCTTAAGGAGCTCAGTCAAAACGGACCGCTGTTTGAGTACACTTTTGCTCAGGTACAGATATTCCGGTAAGCTTTCAAATAAACACTCACACTGACTGTCTTTTATTATTACATGGACAAAATCGACTTGCTGTCAAAAGCGTGGTTCCGAAAGGCCTACCTTCTTCTGCATCCTGACAAGCGCCATTGGATGCCACCAGAGTTTCAAGGAGAGCCTGCTGCGAGTTTGCTTCAAGAAACATGCAAAGTATTCGGTCAGTACAAGGCACAAATGCACAAATACTCGAAGCGGACGCCCATATTATTTTTGGAGAGAGGGTCCGCCTTCAAAAATATCTTGCCTATTTACGAACGACGTATAACGAGCGCGTCAAGCGGTGGCTTACCAGTTGTGAGGAGATACAGGCCCAAAACGCAGCTCTCAGAGCTCCAATTCAAGATTAAATTGACAGCTTCAAAGAAGGCAAGAATTGTGCAAGTTTAGCTGAGTTTGAAGGGATATATATGGCGGGCTTTATCGAGAAAGACAAAATATATGAGAACAAGATGAAGGAAAAGGAGAAGGATCTGACGGACGAGCGTCGCTGTCGGGAGGTGTTTGGTTTTGACTCGGATAGTGAAGAAGGATAGTGAAGAAGATTAAGGGATATTTTCTCTTTTAATTCTAACCAATCGGATTGACCCCCCTAACAACAAGACTCTTAAGTACTAAACAAGACTTTAAATACTAAACAAGACTAAAAGTACGAGCCTTGAAATGATTGGTTCTGCAGCTCATTGTTATTTTGGATGGACGACAAGCATATACCCAGCCAGTGTCTATCGTATTTATGGCAGGACACCCCGCATCATTCCAAGAGCTGTTACAAGGAGGTATCGACACAGCAACACACGCGATTAAGCAGGACACAAGGAATGTGTATGCATCATATTTCAGGAAGTTCTGCGAGTTTTGTATCAATAAGTATCCCGACCCAGCGCTTACGCAGCGCCAAGCGACACTAGTTTCGTTGGATATGCTCCGAGTACCCCACTCCCACTTGAAGAGCGCCCCCGGGTTCACGGAGGAAAGTCGTTTGTGGTTCCTCGCTGTCTCCGCTTTTGCTTTCTACGGGATGTGCCAGATTAATGAAGTGCTCGGTCTCAAGTGGAAGAACGTTACATTGGGCCTTGTGCGACCGAGCACCTCCGACATCGAAGTTTCGATTAGCTATGGCGTGTACAAAATTGAAGGAAGGAAGACAGAAGTTGCTGAAGGCCGCTGCTATAACATGCATTATCTGGATGGCAGCGAGAGTCCGCTGGATGTACTTACTCAGCTGACGACATGGCTGACGTACGTTGAAACAAAAACCGATCACAAGTGGGACGACGGCGACTACATTTTCCCTGCGCTATCGAAAATATCGAAGAGTGTTATCAAGACAGACGCTGCATATACAGGTTGCGAGAATACACGGGTCGAGTGGGGTAAGAAGCTGTTCGAACATGCATTCATCACATTGCTTAACTGTGCAGTTCGAGATCTCAATCGCAATGGGGTGACCACCCGGGGCTACGTTCGACAACAGTGGCGAGATATCTGGTTCACTTCTCACACATTCCGCCGCGCTGGCGCCCAGTACAGATTTATGTTCGTGCACGACGATGGTTACTTCGCATGGTAAAGTGATGGGCTGGGTGGACTCAAAACGAGTCAGCAGAAACCCTGGTGCGATATCTCTTAGATCAAGCAGCAACTGATGAAGACACCCAACTTGCCGACAGCTTAGCCCCTGATCGCGAAGCTCACGTAGGGTGCCCTACTACATTTTCTCGACGCAAACGTAACAAAGCGACTCATGTTCCATCGCCCCCCTCGTCAATCGAAACGAGACTTAAAATCGTTGAGAAATCAATAAAATCTATTGAAGACAAGATCGACATGCTTGTGGCCATGATTCAGCCGACTGAGCACCGCACTGCAAGCACTAGACAAGAACATACGGTCGGTGAATCCTGCAAAGAGCCGATATCAATTCTTCCGCCGGCAAAGAACTGGAGGGATATGTACAAAATGTACTGGAACGCTGACGCCGCCCGCCACCTATTTAGGCCTGTTATTGAGTGAACGGCTTTGGAGAGAAAGCGGAGTGGTGTTTTGGCTAGCCGGCTGAGTGTTGCCTAGCTGATTGGGAGTGATGTGAGAGATTTCGCTGTTCAAATGGAAGCTTCAGATGCCAAATACGCGACCGATTCTATACTGGCAATTTATAATGCATACTCCACGAAGCACTGGCTGAAAGACACCGCCGCGTTTAACCTGAATGTTCTTACAATCGATACGCTAGCACGGTGCATTCACCTGGACAGGAAGCGTCGGGTTGTTAAAAGTCGAAACATACCCACCTATAGTGCAAGTAATATATTTTTTCATCAGTATTTTTGGTCTTGCTGTAGTATTTTTAGTCTTGTCATAGTACTTTCAGTCTCGTCAAAACCACATAGTACTTTTAATCTTGTCAATTCCTTTACGCACTCGAGGCCTTCTACAACTTATTTTTGCTCACCTTCGAACTTTTTGTACATTCAATATTTTTTCACATTTTCTGTGCTCGCGAAAACGAATAGAACAAAGTGCTCCGATTGGACATGTAATCGAGAGCTGCATATTTTGTTGTTTCTGGACGCGGAAGTTACATGTACTTCAGACAGAGACTAATACAAAATCAAGTAAGTCGGAAGCAGCTTCCGATTCCTGAGGTTTCCAGTTTGTACAGGGGCGTCGGTAGGGTTAGGGTATCTGTACAAAGCATAAGTATTTATGCGAAGCCTATGTTTTCATTTCGTCAATGGAAGCGCTACTTCATATATTGTGAAGTATACAATAAAAAAAATGAGATTAGAAAACCATTTCATATAGATAGTGATTTGACGCAAGATCGGTCGCATAAAAATTGAAGGCTATGATCTTCTGGGTGTTCTTTATTGAGGCAGATTACTGAGCTGGGAATACCTTTTACACGTATAGGTAATAATTTACCGCTTCCTTACCGAGTAACCTGTCTGTCCGTCCGTCCGTCGCTTTCCTCCCTTTCTGCTTTTTCCTGCCTTTTTGCATGGCTACACCAGGCCTGTCTTATACAGTTTCCTCCCATCTTACCGACCGCGCCTATCTTTCTGACTCGACCTAGCTATGCCAAAATTACAAAAATAGCCAAAAAGCGGACACAATTGGGCAATACCTGCCGACCTGCGACACTGACTGGATCTGTTGCACGATCAGACCGCTCGCAATTGGACGTAATGTAAACATTTGTGCCGCGAACGAAACACATCGATTGAATGTAAGCACCAACGCGAGCTGTGCTGACGATTGCGTATCTACATTTAGCTACGCAAAACCTATCGTATGTACTGCAAATCGGGCACCGTAACCAGCCCATGCAGTTCAAACTCTGCGATGTTATTTTCCACACGTTTTTCAAAAGAGAGACGATATTATTTTTATGGCACCGTAACCAGCCCATGCAGTTAAAGCTCTGCGATGTTATTTTCCACACGTTTTTAAAAGTAGCGACGATATTATTTTTATTAGTACTATTACTACTAAAAGAGGCTTAACGACCTTCGCGCTATTATAGTTGCACCCGGACACAGCACTGCATGCGCGAATGGTACGTGTTGTTATTGCTAAAAAGTATGTTTGGTTTAAAAATAATAATATCATTATTTAAGCGATTGCCAAAAATTTAAATTTTTGTTTTGTTTGATAGTGAGTACCGGCATTAATTTTATGGCCGTGTATTGGCTAATATTTTGACGTACTTTATTGGTTAAAATATTATCATGTTTATGATATAATGATACTATTTAATATTTTGCTAAATATTAAACACCCAGCAGTAAGTATCCGTAAGAATACCTAATATTTTTACGCACGTCAGTAATTATATATGCTTTTTCACAGTTTGCAACATGGCGAGGCCCATGTGCAAAACCAATATTGACCCACTTCTGCTAAACCCGCAGCGGTCTACGACGGATGCCCGGGCGTGCTGCGTCTGCTGCGGGAGGCTACACTACGGTTACGCATTCCGTACAATCAGCGGGCGGGACATCGTGCTGCGCTGTAATGCCTGCGAGAACGGCCCAAAAGCGGTTAAGAACTGAGGGGAAAGCCCCCCCGCCACCTGGTTCGGCCGAAGTACGGCGCCAGAAGAGCCTGGCAAACGTCAAGAAGGCAACGGGTATTGACTGGTACCCAAGAAGAAAAAGAGGCGCAGCCGCCCAACAAACCACACGAAACGCCAAGTACATCGAGCAAAAGAAGCAGCAGAAGAGCAAGTAATTGGAATATATGCTATTTTAGGCCCCCATTTTCCTACATATGTTTATGCTTAGTATTCTGGTTGACGGAGCGAGGCTTGGAGCGGCACATACGGTAAAGTGACTATGGCACTGCCAATAGTGTTGACGCACCTATAGAGCGGAACGCGTTTCATATAATAATTAGCGCATGGTTTTACCCTTGTAATCTGACCGTTTCTATGTGCATACACGTACACTCGCTCACTTGGGCTAAGGCAAGACCACGCTATCTGTATTGTCAACGTTCACTGCGTATATTTCACTAATGTGCGCTCACAAATTGAAGCTACAGTACTGAGTGAGCACTACACGCGACGAATACATAGCTGTCTACGTAGACACGAATTGGCCGGGATCAGAGCTGGGGATGTTTATACGTGTACCCGCCGCGCGCGTATATATCTGCGAGCAGACGTGCGGTCAGCTATCCTGTATCTCTGCGGTATGGCATGTGCCGAGTTAGCAACGCGCCTGGTCATATAGACTGGTACATCAGAAGCGTAAGTACAGTAAGTCAGCACGACGACGCAATTATACCGAAAGAGCGACAGTGACCCTACACATAGGTTTTGGCTCTCACGAGCGCGTGGTATACTCACTCATTCACGACCTTGCGATATATGCACGGACATATCAAATAGCACGCTGAGCTGATAGGTATGCAGCAAAGGTACTTCATATAATGTACATGAGCCACATTTCAGATTAAGTCTAAACATCACTACAATTTGATACTCTGCCTACAGCCATGTAGCTTTGTGTGTTTGGCATACATTTAGGAGCCAGTAAATGCCAGTCGGAAAGGATCTACGCCACTCTGTCGGCCCGTATCTATGCACATACGTCCGTAAGTGCGTCAGCTATGCAAGTATGATCAATGCATGCGAAAGATAGTGTAAAGGCCCTTCAGTAACATCATAAAGAGCTCAGCGGGACAATTTTAAGGCATAATATTGATGTTTGTGGTGACCATCGGCAAATACTACCTGCCCTAAACGATACTTCGCCCGAGGAGATGACCAAACCTTGCTCTAATAGACCGTCGCAATTAAAGATATGGTGTCGACTGCCTCACGACGACGTGCAGATGGGTAAGATGTTTGAGTAGGCGTATTTACTCCAGCTAAACTGGGATTTCTCACCGATATATGCCAATTTCATAGCATCATTAATACTGACCCCTCTTCCGAACAGCATATATTACATTTGCAACCTCGGGTGCCCCAGATTGGAGTCATTTTGGGAGCTATGCGCTCAAATGAGATTATAGACAAATCCTTCCAGGATAAAATGGTGCACATTTGCAGATCACGCTAAACCCAGGCCATGTCTACCTTTACTATGACGATCAACAATACGCATTTGATCTAAATCTATCACGCGGGTATCTATCTGTAACATCCAGCTGTCACGCCTACATATTTATATGTGATGTTTCCAAAAATGACTTTAAGAAATGCTAGCGGTACACGATTTAGAGGCGGACAGTGAGGCATTACATGAGAGCACTAAGGATATTGTGTACGGTGTTGTTTTGAACCGTAACATAAGTAGATCACAGTATACATATGTTATATGTAGCTTCGTCTTGACTATACACTCTAAGCCCACCACAGCGCATCGGAGTCAGACAGCCCACACTACACCAACCAACCATGCCCTAGCGCCCGCCCAGAGCGCTAGTCTTAAGCATCAAATACAGCAACTTTTCTGTCCGTCACACTAAATTGTCGTGCCTGTCACGCTTTTCCGGACAAATCATTGGATAAAATATTTTAAATATTCTTACTGGCTGCCGAGCGCAGCGAAGGTGGCCCCGATTGGCCTAAAAGCTGCCGAGCGCAGCGAGGCGGCCCAAATCGGCACCCGCCTTTGGGCCACAATGTAACGGGGTACGTAGCCCTAAGTGAACCCCGGTTACATGAAGTGTGACACTTCACACTTCAGGAGTATGACACGTCATACTCCGGGATATTTGGTACAAGGTACCAATCGACACCAGCCATAAAGCTGATCTGATGAAAGTTGTCTTACTTTCTGTTGCAGTATAGAGGCATTTTGTCTATATTATGAAGAATTGCCCACTGCCATCGAGAATACATGAGGTGTTTTGTGCAAATTCGGTCACTGAGCAAAACTTTCGCGTGTTCACAACTAATCGTCGCCAAGCAGTCGCCAGGCCATTCTTCATCAAGTAGGAGGGTCTTCTCAACAAATTTGGCACATAAGAGAAAAAAACAGTTGCAAAATGGATCTACGGGAAGTGCCGACACAGCTTCTGTGAACCAGATAGATTTATTTAAGAAAATGCTTTCAAAGAAAGAGTGCTTATCCTCACAAATTTATCCAGTGAATCAGGCACAAGTTGTCCAGTAGTGCGTCCTTTGTATCATTGACGAGGCGATTGTTAGCTGATACAGATACCGGAAAATACATACATTAAATTTTACCTATTAAAACTCAAAGAAACCACCCAATTCAGAAAAAAAACTATATTTGCATTCCCAGTGTAAGTCGCAGACGACTACATGTAAACTTGCGAGATCTAGAAATGAACCACGACAGCTTCGAATTTCACCTCAGCGAGCCGCTCAGTGGGGGATACAGTACAAGTAAAGACTGCAATGGCGATTGGCTCGATCAGACCTTGACACCTGTCCAATCAGCACGGCGTCGATGTGTGTAATGGCGATGCGGATGGCGTTCACGGCTTCAGCGTCTACGATGAAAGCAATGAAGCCCTTGTAAAAAAGCAGCTTATTCTTCCGCTCGAACACCTTGTGTAGCACCTTGGCGAGTACATTGAGAGCCTCCTCCGTAGCGAGTGCGGTACTTCGTCTGTAGCTGTAGCGAAGTCGTAGTCCACCAGATCCGTAATTTCATTCGAGAGAGCACTTATTCAGGGTAATTGTTGGCGTTGATGGACGCGCGTCTCCGCGTCGCTGTGTCCGAGGCGAGCGATTCCGCCGGATCATCGTATTCCAGCACCTTCGTGAGCCTATAGAAGTTGACCTTGGAGTTGTGCAGCTGGTCGTCACGGGGCACATGTTCGATGAATCCGAGTCCCACAATGACATTTCCATACTTCGTCGGTCCTCTGCAGAGCCACTGATCGACATCTCTCGAACGGCGTCACCTCCCGTAAAGGCTTCCTTGTAAAAGTTGAACCTCAAGTGTCGAGTAAAGTAGTGTTGTACTTGTATTGAGGAAGCGGCGTAGCGACTGGAAAAAGACCTTTGGTAATCCCTCAAGGAACGAGATGTTGATGCTTTTGAGTCTGCGCTTCTTTCGACGGCACGAGGTCGTCCAATTGGTCGGATCTTCATCGAACGTATCTCCGTCTGGTCCTTAGGGTCGGTACTTCTCTCGCGTAACTTATCATCTCGGTCCCTTTGCTCCCTCCCCATCGCTCTCAATGGACGACGATTTCTTTTTCTTTTTTTACTGTAGTAGTTTTTTTTTATAATACGTACAATTTAACCGTGAAATACTGTGCCTTTACAGTAAGAAGACATTTGATTTGTAGTATTTCCGCATTATGTTTTTTCAGTGACCGATACTCCTTCCGGTCATAGAACGAAGATAGCCAGCAACAATAAGAACATGTACGTGCTTTTTTAAATGATATCGTCCTAAAGAAGACCCAATTTACTCTACACCGGATCAAATTAAATCGTGGTTCCCATTCCGTCGTGGGCGTAGTCGCCCGACGCCCGGGCGACCACCTTAGATAAAGAGTCCAGTGATAGCGATTGCGGCCACCGACACCAGAGCGATGTTGGGAGACACGTGCGAGGAGCCCGAAGAGCCAGAAGCCGCAGCTGATGCTGACGCAGAGTCCGAGGCCTTGGCGGTGCTACTGCCGGCGGTCGATTCCGAGCCCGATGCGCTGATGCTTGTCTCCGTGGTCACGTTGCTGATGCTGTCCGAAATGGCTGCAGCCGTGTTAGTACTGGTCGAGTCCGTGAGGGTGGCGGCGCTATCGGTCACCGTGTCGGCGGCGTTGTTCACTGATTCGGGCGTTGTGGATGCTTCAGCGTTGGCGGCTCGGGCGATGCTGTTCGGGTCCGGGATGGCCGAAACGGGCGAAGTCACTGCCACGACGGCGAGGGCCATAAGCGCGAGGTACGTCATGAAACGGGCCATTGTGAAGGTTTATCTGCTAGCTGGAGGTGGTAAGGTACAGGTCGAGCGTCGAGTGCGGCGCTTTGCTGTGGGGCGGCTTCTTTTCCGAGTGAGCCGCGGACAATTGCTGTAAGCTTCGCAATTTTCCGTCCACACACAGTAACATGGGAACGACCGGGTGACCATCTCAAGAAGCCGTGCATGAAGTGATAAAGCTGTGCGAGCCCAGCCCTCTCGACGATCGGCTGTACAATGTACTACATTATGTAGCTCCATCTGCTTGTGCCGAAGATGCAAGTCGGGATGCGGAGACCCTGGAGTGCAAGCCCTTTAATGGCGATATGCCATCATAAATGAAAGGATCTTCAAGTGCTTGCACAGCAATTCAATTCTTTTTTTTCTAAAATATAACTTGTATCTGGAATACCGGTACCGTTTTGGAAACCAGGCCAAGAATTAGTAATTTCTGGAACCGTCTATGGAGCGCGTTGGACGCGGCGAAAATTATCTCCATAATTTGCTGCTGCTTGTCTGTCTCTGTCAGACGTTTCTGGCCCAACAGTTATGTACCGGTTACTGTACCTTGTTGGTCTACTAGACCAGGTCTAGACTCTAGACCAGAGAGGTGATAACCTTGCACGACATAACGCTGCAAAACAATTCATTCGCAGAACGGACATGGATGTCAAAAGGCATCGCTTTTGCTGCATACTTGTCAATGTCGCGACCTGCTCGAGCGGTGTTCTCTGCGTCAAAGCTGTTTTGAGTACACTTGAGCTAAACTGCGTCTGCCGTTCATGCGTCATTTCGAGTACCACTTTGGAACAAAGATTAACCCGAAAAACGGTCAAATCTGATGGTCCAAAAATATATTCTAAACGATTCGTTATGTCAAGTATTGGGGTAGTCTATCCGTCATTTATTCGAATTTTGTCCTGAAAACAAAGGAGCTAAAGCTCTCTATGTACTGTCGTATCAATGACAATATGCATTGTCGCCCATGGTGGCTTAGTCCACAGCTGGATATCCAATATAAAAGTCCATGCCACAGTCGTCCAAGATATTGCTGGTACTCCTGACCCCACTAAGCGATAAAATACCGCTCTAGTCGGTCAGAACCCGTGCAGATAAGTACAGGTATGCATGTAGGACACGCAGTCTTGCTAAGAAACTTGTTGCTCTTTACTATTATTGTAGTAGTAGTGATGAAGGCTGAGCGGTATTAAGCAGTACTACAGAACATATAATATGTGGTACCGGTATTAATAATAATACATGTATTTATGCGGGCTAACCTATTGGAAATGTCGCTCGGTTTTAAGGCCAAGATCAAGCGCGCATAAAAACCGGCGTAAAACTGAGAAAGGAAAGGTAAGCCTGGAATTATTAAATCTGCACTCGATTTGCGTTTCAAAAACGCAAAAAGGGTCGTCTAAAATAATATCGATGTCGATTTGTCGTAAATCGACCACGAGGGCTAGATTTGGCTTGTCGTAGCTCGATTTGCTAACTCGACCGATCTTTCCCTTTTTATAACCTCGGTAAATAAAATGACCTCGATTTACTAAATATCGAGCACCCACCATAGTGATAAATGACAAAAGCTTTGCAAAGCACAGTACAACAGCCGACACAACTTTTGATCGGGTTAAATAGGGGTTGTCAATGCTCGCAGATTTGGCAATGACAACACGTGGTCAGAGCAGGCACAGTTTCTTGGTATCGGTAAAGGGACTATTGGAGACTACCTGCAGCGTGCGTCGGGCGCGTTGCTGACATGAGGCGCTAGCACGGTTGCGTGGCCAGACGAGCTTGAGCGTAGTCAAATATCGCGACGCATTTCCCGTAAATATGGGTTTGTAAATTGTATTGGTATGGTTGATGGCACGCCGTTGCGACTTGAATCTAAGCCATCAAAGAAAGGTGAAGCATACTATTCGCGAAAAGGATTTTACGCAGTAAATGCTCTTATCGTCTGCGATGATGTGGCAAGGGTACGTCAATTTGTTGTGGGATGCAGCTCACGACAATAGAGTTTGGAGAAACAGCCCACCAAACCAGAACCATCAAGCTTTCTTCCGCTACAAAGCATACCTTCTTGGAGACTTAGCCTTCCAAGCTTCATGTGTGATGGTCCCGGCTTTCAAGAGGCCAGCAGGAGGTAACAGCCAACTGGCTGTTAAAATAGGCGTGAGCAGGATTCATCGTTCCTCCTAGCCAACTGGCTACTGCCAGGATTAAATCAGAAACATTGCATTGGGCTGCTTAAGACTATTGAACTGAGAAGGCACTTGAAGTGGAAGACGCAGGCGAGGGGAGGTGGCTGTTCTCCCTGAAGTTGTTGCCTCTTAGGTACTTAGCAAAAACAAAAGTGAGAAGAGCTTTCTTGTCCGGACTTGGGGTGTCCAGAGAAGCTCTCCATCTACCAACCATATAGTCTATCATCCTACACACCAACTATCCCTGAGAATCTGTGTTCTGTGCTATCGCAAGCGTTCACCCGCAGCTTGGTCGCACTGACAATTCAACAAAGACTAGGTTTCAATATCTGAATGGCATTCGGTCTCTATTGGCTAAGCGGCGACACTTACGCAGAATCATTCGATATGTCACGTGCAGTTTACACAATTTGCTCATTGCAGAACCGGTTCCTGAGGAGTGGGAAGATGACATCCAACGATACGGTGCATCCTCGAACGATCTTGATGAGTTTGACGAGCTGAACATGGCCGCTACTGACGCTGGAGGGGAGAAGTGACGCAACCAGCTTCTGGTGTACCTGCTGGAGGTCCGGGGCTAAACGGAGCAGCATGGGCGAGTGGAAGAACCGCGTCAATTTCATCTTGAGGAACACCTTCAGCTTTAACCCTTTAAGACCTGAGGTCGTCTTAGAGTCCCTGCCAGGGCCTCCAAAAATGTAGCCAATAAGATTAGCGTATTTCGCAATTTCTACCAATGACTTATGGTCATTTACTAAAGTGGTATCTTTCTGGTCGAGTCTTAGAGACAGGGCACGACAGAAGGGACTGGCAAACGTTCTATAAATGTATATATAGCCAATCGTATGCTTACGTAAGAGGCCCCCTGAGGGACTCTAAGGCTTAGGTCCTAAAGGGTTAAGTTTTTTTCTTTCTCGAAGAAGAGTCACCAGACGCTGAGTACGCCAATGCTCCGCTTCTTCCTGGAGCTTCACTGTATTTGCATTAAGCTCGGCAATACGGGCCTCCGCTTCTTGCTCTTTCTTCTCCGATTGGTGCTGGCGAAACTGTAATTCTTGCCTTTGAATAGTTATTTTTTCAACTCGATTTCGTTTTGCTGAACAAGCTGTGCTTCTTTTAGTGACACTAGCACTTGGTGATCCACAAGAGACACTCGTTGGGGTTTCGTTTTTGCGGTGGATGTAGCAATTGAGCGAAGCCCAGTAACCGGGCGCTTACCCGATTGACGATTTATCTGCCTCGTGCCCGAGCTACTGCCAGTAGTACCCGTACCCGTAGGCGTAGCTGCTCCTGTACCAGAAGTAGCTATTTCGCCCGGCGAACGAGAGTTATCCTCCATAGCTCCTTGTGCCAGCTGACGGACGTCTACCGAGTTTTGAATGTCGTTATCGCCGTCGGATGAGCTCTCACTGCCGTGATCACTGTAGGACAATCCCTGGTCGGTGTTAAGGAGAAGAGGGTGAGTACTTGGGCTATCATCCATTATGGGATGCAGTTCATAGAAACTAGGACACCTGTGTAGGATGGCGGCTCGTAGATCAGCTTCGCTCTCGACACCCTGGCCTGTGTTGCTCAGCCAGTCAGAGGCTACTCGAAAACTAGTTTCTAACCCGATATCTTGTTCATAACATCTTTGGGAGCACGAGCAGTCTTCACACCACTGGCCGATATGGCCTCGACGACTTCGCCCGCCAAAGTTTGCTTTGTTTCACCACTTTGTCCTTCGCCGCCATGATTACGATGGTAATTGTTGCCGTCAGTCATCCACTTGATTAGCACACTAAGAGAGCTCACACTTGGATCTGGGCCGTCATTGTGCCACGATATACGCCTTTTTAAAGAAAGGGCAGCTGTTTCCAACCGCACGGCCTTCAGAATGGCATTATTGCCAACGCGAACGCTGCTGAGTCGCGTGGCATCGCATCCCATTTTGCGAGAATGGCTTGCTTGTTCGTCTCATAGTCACGTTCATCGGAGTAGTGCAAATCGTACAAGTCCACGAGAAACCCCTTATTCTGGACGGGGTCAACACCCTTGACCCTAGCTTGCTTGAACCCATTCTGGCAAACGTGGAACCAGCACATCAACACTTTGGACGTAGGCAACTCGGCAAGGCTTGCGTTCCACTGTGCCTTGTCGGCGTCCGACATAACAAACGCTGGAGCGAAATCCAAGCGGAATTGTTCAAAGCAGACCCTTTTCATGAACTCCAGGTACCACGAAATATCTTCTTCGCGTCGTCGGGAGATGCAGAAGTATGCGATCGAAAAACAATGACCGCCTTTGTCAGCGCTTTCCCGCAGACAACCTTTTCGAATTGATCAACGTCAGAGAAAGAAGCTAGCATGCTTGCTAAACAAGAGCGGTGAATAGTGCTCGCACACCCGCTGTTGCTGCATGGAACCAGGCTTGAGTCTTCGTCCGTTATCTTTAACACATCGGCGACACGATTTCCACTTTTAATAGGCCATGGCCTTTTAAAGATCTTTGGCAAAAAAAAAATGTTTTAGCAGCTGACTGACCAGCGCAACTTTTCGTACTGTTTGCCAAATATGTTTTCATCCAATCAGGGACCTGAATAAAAACTGACAAACAGTAGAAAAAAAAGTTACTAGCTGCTGCCGACATTAACAACCCCTAATGGTTAAAGGCCGGTATTTTATCTCCCCGATGCAGCGGGATGATTTGACCACATCGCTGACTTCCGTCCTTTGTGTCATACATGTAGAGGAGCACTATTAACTGAGCTGTCTGGTGGTCATCACTCCTCCCCTAGGCTGTCTGGAAAGTTTAAAATGAAACGAGGACATTTCGACACTAAGTTATTTCGTAACGTGCCGGCTTGCTAAGCATTCATTGTGCTGTTTTAGTAGCGCAAATGATAACCAATCATTGCGACGTTTGTGTAAATCCATGTCGTGCCACATAATGATCCCGCGGGTCGAGACGTCTGAGCTGGGGTGCCTTACTCCGCAAATAAGAGCTGTCATTGGCCCCGCCTTGCGTCCCGCGAGATACAAGACCGACTCTCAGGCAATTGGTGTGTAAGTTTCTGAACATATATTGGGATATGAACGTACATCGTCTTTTGTCTTTTGTAGGTGTTCGTTTAGTTATGGCCGGGGTAGGCTAGCTTAAGTTAAATATACAAACTATAAGTCACCTGTAGTGAAGCTATGTCATCAGCCAATGGTTGCTGACCCTGGTACCATGTACCAGGTACCCCGAAGTGTGACGTGTCACACTTCATGTAACCAGCGGTACACTTGGATACGTGCCCAGTTACACCACCCCCCCCACTTGAATTATGTTTACCGACCAATCAGAATGAGGAAGAGTACGTCACAAATGCTCATCCTCAAAGTCTAAAGACATCGACTTGGCTGCGAGAACGCGGCGGAGGGTTACTTCACAGTCAGAGCCTCAAGCAGCACTATAGCGCTCTTCTTCTCGGTCTCCACTTTGATCTTAAGCACGCCGCATGGCACTGCGAAGGGCGGTGCGAAAGCACACGCCAAGGCTGCAAGCGGAAAGGCGCAATCTAAGAGCACTAACCCACCGGCGACCATTATCCCGATTTTACTGGGATAAGCTATTTGTTTCGAGAAAACCCTGATATCAGCTATAAACATTGCTACATCTTTATCAGCCAATCCGAAATGTTTGCGGAATTTTGCTATCAGGTATTTTCGACGTTAAAGCTATCTTATTGCGCTTAGGTGTGCTCCTACATCATTCTGTGTCTAACTACAGTATACTGTGACGCTTATTCCAATTTGGCTGAATTAACAGCATCAAAACTGAAAAAGCCCTCTGATGGGAGCTCATGTACCCATCTGGGTATCGATGCAAACTTTCATAGTAACCCTATTGCTGCCGTTGCCACTAAAATCCTGCAATATGCTTGGTTTTACATTTTTTTATTCAACCAAAATGTGAGGATTCTATTTTGAACGAAATATGTGGCCTGCGGAAAACCAAGCATATGGCTTGGTTTTACAACAATAATGGCAATAATTTTTGGTAAACCCAAGCAATATGGTATAATTTGCCACGGGGTGCGGAGTAAAGCCAAGCATATGCAGGGTTTACATTTTACTATGGGAAATTTACCATACAAAATACAAGTATATTTCCGGCAGCAACAGGGTTAATTTATCCCAGCAAAAACGGGATAATTCCGCTCGCTGGTGGGCTAATCCACGCGGCAAAGTCTCTGGACTTTAAGAGGCTACTAAGGTGGCCTCGGAGGCGATCGGTACGTACGGTGACACGGCTGCGAGCAAGCGCGCAAGCAAACGCCGCCGTCCGTCACCTTCGGTCTTTCCAGGTAGCCGACCAAGCCCGCGATTCGCTGAACGTGTGCTCAGTTCAAGCTGTGAGGACAAGGCCGAGGCCGGGGACCTCCCTAATGTTCATGTGGGTTCCGCGGGAGGGCACACTCCAGTACCCAACGCGCATGACGACGACAGCGTGCACCGTCTCTCTAGGGATCACGGTGATCACAGTCCTAAAATGCATGTGCGTCCTGCCGTCAAGGCTATGCTCATAGCTGGCGACGACGAGGAAGCGAAATCTCTCAAAAAATCTCGCCCGCCGAGAGTCTTGCGCGTGCTAAGACTGCTGGGGCCGCAGCCGAAGACGCCAAGCCCTCAAAGAAGCGCACGGCTTCAAGGTCTCCGCACCGCAAGGAAAAGGAGACTGGTTAGTCTTATCGGGGTCTCTTTGGCTCCTCGGATAAAGAGGAATAGGAGGGTGTCATCGATGAGCCCCGGGAGACCTCGATCAGCAAAAGCTGAGCGTTCAACCTGACCGGCGCATGCGTGGGGTCCGGTGGCGACACCCGTCATCCAGGGAGCTGCCATCCACCCGAGAGGTTATTGGCCTCCCGAGGAGAGTTCTGGGGCTGATCTCTTTCTGGGACTCCCATTGCTTCTCGTGGGCTTTTCGGTGGCCACACCGCGAAGGGTGTTACGAACGTTCCCTTCTCCAGAAGGAGAAGTTGTTTGTCGACAACTTTCAGGCGGCCCGTTGCGTGCTTCTCGCGTCGCACCGAATCCCGCTTAAGGCCGTTACCACTTATCGTAAGAAGTCTGATAACCGAGGTGGTCTATACCCTCTATGGGGTTACCCCTGGGCTCTTCCCGAGAACTGTCCGAGCTGGAGCTCATGCGAGGACACGTTCTGGGTGTGGATTGAGTCTATCAAGTACTCATCCTCGGAGTTACGGGAACTCCGTGAAAATCAGCTGCAGTCTCGCATCCGAAGCCAGCGTGATCTTTGTGTCCGGTTCGCCCACTTGGTCAGCAAGCGCATGCTGCCAAGGGACCTTCTGAAGCGCGCAGCTTCTAGCTCTCACGATGAGCGTGGGATCGAGTGTCATCAACGTCCGTACCCTTTTAAGCAAAAAGCCCCTGACTACTTACAAAGCTGCCGCCGCTTCTTCCCAGATTGCGACAACTTTTAGACAGTCTATCAGGAGCCGTTCAATTATCTCCCACGAGTTATCGGAGTTGGCATAACCCCTCTACTTCACGAGAAGCTAGGGCTTCCCGCGAAGTCGCTGCTCCTGGAGAACCTGCTCCACGAGGTAGTCGACGTCTTCGCTCCGATCAAGCAGAGGCGAAGGTGCCCTCGTACGAGCACGAGTACCAGGCTCCTTCTTTTGTCCGAGTGCTCCGCCTGCGGGTCCGACGCAGGTCCCAGAGGCTGACCGCTTCTGTCAGCGCATCTTGTTAAGCTTGTTATAAGCGTGAACCAGACGCCACTTTCCGTTCGGCTTCCGAACGCAGAAAGTCGGCGTCGAGTGCGGGGATTTCGACTCCCGCACCATGCCTGCCTTCGCTTTCGCGGCGAAAAAGGCATCAATGACCTCGCACCGCTCGCGCGGGAGAGGCCATTGCCTCGTGACACAGTACATTGCGCCAGGCACGAGATCAATCTCATGCCGTACACCTCGGTCTGGTGGGAGTTGGGCCGGTGGGTGCTTGTTCACCACGTCCGCATACTCCGTCACCAAAGGATATACCGGACCCTTGGAGCTCCTCAAATTCTAAGAATCCAAGCGCGCTTGACGCTGCTGGCTCAACTCCTCTAAGATACTTTCGTTCAAAACAGAGGAGGGGTTCAACCCTTCCCGAGTGACGTCTAGTCTTATGAGTACCATCTCGGCAATTTCATCAGCCATGAGGTTGGCCAGGAAAGACACAGCCGTCATTTTTTCAAGGTTTGATACGTCTGCAACCTCTGCCAACGGTTAGAAGTGGAAACTAGGTGCCTCGACTGGTAAATCGGTCTCGCCATCGAATATGTGATAGCACGCATCCACCGGCCGGGTCAAAGGAGTCCGGTCCCTGGACTCCGAATCGCTTGAACGTCGGTCTTAGATCCGACTTGCTGTGGCGGTGACGTGAAGCTTCGTTACCTACGTCTGGGGACGTGGACACGTCTGTCGTAATGTCGACATCCAAAGACACTCGAGGCCTCGTGTGGAACTATGTTACTCACACAGAAAGCGCACCCCCGCGTCTTCCTCTTCCGTTAAGGTCTAGGCGACTGTGTGTTGAGCTATGTTACCCACCTTGGACACGCCATTACCAGCGTTCATGACAGGTGCAGCTGTCTGCGGAACTATGTTACCCGCTTGTGGACCTAAGTTACCTACTTGGCCAGCGACTCCTAGCGCCGCCACCATCGAAGCTTCTTCGGAATCGTCATATACGTCGACGACTCCCAAGCGTCTGCCGGATGCTTTGGTACCCTGGCAGCCCTTGCGGGCGCCCCGGGTCATGACAGATATGGAAGCATGACTCACCAATGCTCTGTCAAGCATCGCAGGGCTGCTGGCGCCAATTGCTTTGCATCACCAGTCGATCCAGGGCACATGCTTTTTAAGCCAGGGTATGCCCAGGATCATATCATATGGATCCATGTAAACTGTTATGGGCTGTTGAAGTCTTCGAACTTGACGGCTAGATCCATTTGGATGTTGGAGATAGTGACGACCTTCCCTTCGACCCGTCGCACTACTGTCCCGTTGCCTTTGCTCTCTCTCAAAGCATCGGACTATTTGTTGCTGTTACAAGCAACCGTCTGGCGGCGTGAGAACCTCTTCGACGCCCCAGATTCGATTAAGATTCTAAAGGGGTGATCATATTCCCGTACACGTCCGTGTACTACAAGCAGTCCGCCGCTGTCCTTTGCCGATTCGAGAGTGCGAAGACTCTCAGGGGTTAAGTCCCCGTGGTACGAACCACACGCGTACCGCTCACGAAGACTTAGTTCTTCCCCAGATGGGCCCCCGCACCTACTGGTCTCCAGCGTTCTGGCCCTAGGAAAAGTCCGCCCGCGGTGTCTCTCGGTGGGGCAGTCGCGCGTGAAGTAACCCGGCATCCCGTAGCTGATACAGCGAATGTCGCGCTCTTCGGTGGGACCAAGCTCCATGGGAACTAGTATGGTGGGGTTCGCCCGGTCCGGATTCGACACTGAGCGCCCTGGCCACGCTGAGGCCGGTATACGCGCCTGGCGACGGCTGTACTCTTTATGAAGAGCCACTTGAATCGCCGCTTCGAGGGTGCATGACTGCACCCCGAACAGCTGCGTTTGCGCCGGTCCCACTCGAAGGCCGTCCATGCAAACTGTCACATTGATGTGTTCGTTAGGTGGGTTGCTCACTAGTGATGCCGTGAGCTCCCGCATCCCTTCAATGCACTCTTGCAACCCACGCCCTCCTTGTTTGCATGAGAGGAAGCGCTGGGATGCCTGTAATCGTGGTTCGCCGGGAGAAGCGCAGATCGATGCTGCTCCCACAGCTGAGCCCAGGATGCGAAACATCCAGGCGATGTCGCCTCCTGCGTGTACGCTCAACCCTTGGCACGATCGCTAAGGTTGGAGAGCAAAAAGCAGCGCGAAGTTGCTCGGTCGATATCAGAACCCCGTCCATCGCGAGCTCTACCTTTCGAACCCAGAAGCGGAAGTTCTCACCGTTCTATCATCCGAACGGCTCCATCTTCAGCCGTATCGGCTACTGCTGTGGTGGACTTACTTCCGCCGGAGCCTGCAAATTTTTCCGCACATGTGCGAAGAGCCCTCGCTCGTAGGCGTCAAACGCATTGACACGCTGGAACTGCTCGGCCGGTGTTGGCGCCACCAGGCTTTGCAGGATCTCCACCCCGAAGATGTTAGCCATCGTCCGAACCGACTCGAAGTGTGAGTCGTTCAGGCCAGGAATGGGGTTCCTGTCCATGGCGACGAAGTTCAGAGTTTCAGGTAGTCTACCCACGTTGGCGTGGATTGACTACATGTGCTACCAAGTGTGTGACGGGGTCACACAGCACCTTGCGCTTGAGAAAGTCGGCTTCCGAGAGGACTAAATCAGTGAACAGCAGTTCACAGGTCCCTATGCCAAAGGGAGTGAAGTAACCAGTTGGTAGGCTAGGCTAGAGCTAAATATAAAAACTAAAAGTCACCTATAGTGAAGCTATGTCATCAGCCAATAGTTGACCTTTGACGACGCTGGTACCATGTACCAGGTATATCGAAGTGTGACGTGTCACACTTCATGTGACCAGGGGTACAATTGGGTACGTACCCCGTTACAAACACATTGTACGGACAGCTCTACAGGGATTATATTCGGTCTGGTGTACGCCACACCAATAGTAGGTACTGTTTAGATGCAAACTTCAAGTGGCTATTTTTATAAATACACACATATGCATCCATTGATGCAATCTATTCCTTTTACGCAGTAGATGTGATTACTTAAACGATCTACTTGAAGTACAACGTTTGAGCGGCAAGTATATCTGAAGTATGAAGGCTTACGATTACGATTGCTTATGTTAGCACGATAAACACGTGCAGAGATCAAGGATAAATTTGTTGTTGCGGTAAAAGTAACTAGATAAAAAACCTGATCAACAAGATCGATTGCCCTGTTTTATTAGAGCTTTCGCGCCTAGCGCGTACGATACGATAATTATAGTAGTAAAAAAACACACGCATCTAGTGAGTCTGGGACTATCCTACGCATGCTCTTGAGAGAAAGTGCTTCTGCTCTAACACAATGCGCGTTCAAGGTATGTTTCGTGCGTATACATGTATACATGTGTATCGCTTGACACGTTTCGGAAGCAACGCAGCCCATATCTACCTCCAGGGATATAACTGTATTCTGAGCGATAAGGCACTATCAAGACAACGGATGGCCCATGGAGCACGACGTAGGAGTTCGCGAGGCGGTGTTGGCGATGCGGACGACGGATAGCAATATATCTTGGCGCCCTATTTGCGTTGTCGGCGGGCTAAATTGCCACGACAGCAGATATATAAGGTTGGTGGCTGCCGCGGCAAAATAGCTTCCAGTAATGCGAAATATGATATGGTGGACAGATTAGTTGTGTTGAAGATAACATCCATCACTTATTGCCTCTATTGAAACGGCGATGGATGCTATCTGCCCTTCTCGCTGACTGACGAGAAGTGAAATACTTAAAAAGAATTTCAAACCGCCCTCACCGGCGTATTAAGCGTGGTACATTCGGGCGTTGGCGTAATCGTCCTGATACCCCGAGAAATGGATCGGTGTGTGCGTTGGCTACCTGAAGTCCGTTCTGTGCGGGAATGAAGGTGGCAATGTTCCGGTAGATATTCTGGGCATAAATATTCTTGGCTGGGTAACTGTCTGTATCACGCTTTGCAGGAGTACAACGCCCTTTTGGTTTATTGACCTCGGTTTATTACCGTTTCAATAGCAGCCAACCCGCTTCACATACAAATCCCAAATAGTCCAAGTTTATCCAATCGTATACCTTAGAAGAACGGCATTGACCGATCGTGCATGCGAGGTTTTTATTAGAAAAACATAACTATTAGTTCATCTTCAGAACCGGAGAAGTACGGAAATAGAGCGACAAGATGGCGGCTGAAGGTTTGCATACGAGTACGACCACGTCGCTGCTCCGCCTGCACTCTTTCGCTGAACATGAACGCTACAGAAATACAGACTTCATTGAAATGTGCGAGTACAGAAGTCACTGCAGCCAAGAATATCACGGCACCGAAGCAAAAGCCAAAGACGGGAAATGATACCGTTTACGCTGTATTCGAATAGGACGTCTAAGCCTTATGCGCACTGAAATCCTGTAGCGACCGCCTTCATGTCGGTTGTGATTAAGCCATTGAACCGTTTCATACTTAGCGTTGCTTTGTCTTATTCATAGTAGTATTTGTGCAGCGTAGCGAAGATACTGATCTCAGATCAGTGATATGACCAGGGGGTTGTATTGGCGAATGATACATATAAATACGTTGATACAGCGCGGTAGCATCCACGTATCATGGACCAAGTGATGCCTATCCTTTCTTCAGACCAGTAATAATGAAATGATCCGGGATTAGATACTGCAGTGATGTATTTGTACATGAGGCGTTGAATAAGCTCCTTAAGATAGCATGTCAAAAAAAAAAAATATTTTGGTACATTAGCTTACCAATACATCTACTATTAAAATGAGTTGATGCTATCTTATAGTATCAGCTCTGCTGCGACGACACCGCTCAGGGGATGGAGCAAGCTGCCTCGGAAGACATACGCAATCCACCGGAGACATGGCTGGTGATTTTTATGAGCACGGCGCTCCTCGTTCAATCGGAGGTTCCAGCTGAAACGTGTTTACCGTTGTATGGAGCTACATTCAGAAGCTAGACGCTAGCTATGCTTCAATTCTAGCCCAAGTAGAGTAAGAACTTCAGTTACAGCATGGAATTATTTTCAGAGGTTGTTGTCACGCGAAATGAGTGACAAACAAAAATGAGCTGAAGTGACTTCTGAAAGCCACTGGAGCGAATACAACAGACTGAGTAATGAAATCTGAAAAATTGATACAATATTATAGAGGTTTGTGTAAAACATCTGTATTAGGGTGAGGTCAAGATCAACGATTTTGGCATTTATTTCAGCCCCATCGGATGCGCAAATCCGCGCCATTTTACCCGAGTACCACTGTGTTTTGCAAAATCGAAATACCCTGAGTATTTTGGCTGCATCGAGACGAATGGCCCTGGGAAGGGTGTCAGCAGCAGGAAGCCGACGCCTTGCCTCTACAAGGGAGAGCCTGCTGTCAGCGCCAGCTTTACCAGCACCCCCCCCCCCTCTCTCTCTTCTACCATTTGGTACCTCGCCGTATCCGGACCGACACATCTCTGCAGCATAATGTTGAGATAAAGCCTTCGAGCAGCTTACTCTTCTTGAACACTACATACGTGTAACTACATACCCAACGTTCCGATGTTCGCATTCCTCCGCCGCGGAATGCATATCACATGTCATGGCGGCTCACTGGCGGTCGGTGGTGCTCTAGCTACAGCGATCAGCGCGAGGATCGTTTTAGTGATTTTTCGTTGAATTAAGCCCTTTTTCTTCATTCCACAGGGTATTTTTAATTTTTAACCCGTTTATTTTTGATGATACTGCAAAACAAACTCAGCCCTCTATACCGTAAAAATTCCAACCGTCCTACCGGGGCTCCAACCAGTACCGATATAAACGTCTGGTATAAAATCGCACTTAGCCGTGATCCGTGGGCTACCCATGGGACATCCCGTGGGAATACTCATAAAAATTTCTTAATAAAAAATCCCTGCTCTCTCAGGCCGCACAGGCATTCTCCAAACACAATCGCCACCGCGACGGCACAGAAGATGGCGCGCGGAACGCCGGCTATACTGCGGCGACAAGCCCTCCTTCGATCCCCCAAGCGCACTGCGCGGCTGACCAAGCCACGCCGCCTGCCGCTTCCCAAGTCCGTTGCTGTGATGTAAAATGACCCGGCAGGGCGGGTGGTATGCTGCCGGAGGTGTATAGTCACGTAGCGGTGGTACTTGCGGTTTTCCTCGGACTCTATACTACTTGTAGATATGGTAAGTGTTTCTTTTCATTACTTGAGTTGATATGTGTTATCTAGCTTGTTCTTGTAGCTATGGCGTAATATATTGTGAATGTTTTAGTGCGGGAAATGCATTCAAGTCTATCGGGAATTTACTACCTGTGCTGTGTAGTCCGTGGTTGTGAGTGATATGCTTTGTTTTTATTCTACAGACTAACAGCCAAGGCGCTTCAAGCAAATAAATCCTGGTAAGGCAGTAGTTGGCGTAGGGTACACCACGTCTCCGTGGTCAACACGGTCATGGAACTAAGCTAGGTGCGCGTCGATCTTTCCGGCCTTATTGAGCTTACGAAAAGCTTTCAACTCCGTACCGGATGCAGCTGCTGAGGACCCATTTTTTTCAAAAATGCGGTGTGTCTAAACTCGTACAGCGTTGCCTTTTTTACAGATCACGCGGCATATACACGAGGCTCCGCCGTAAACCACTCGAACACGTGGCTGCCAACAACTGTACCCTTCTTTTTTGCTCGAGCTGCTCTGGCTCCAGGCTGTGGTGGTGCTGGAGGTGTCGTTGGGGAAGATGAAGCATCGATCTTGGTTGCTGCTTGCGTTGTCGTGCTGACTGTCGAGCGGAGTTGGCCTTCCACTGCTACCAAGCGCTGTCCCAGTTGCTTGTTTTGCAGAATGAGCACGTCGATCGGCTCGGTTTGGTGCTGAAACAGTTCCAACAGTGAAGCAAGACGATCTTCCCTATCAGGTGGCGCCGGGTTTGGCTCAAGAGGTGGTATAAAGGCACGGCGGATGGTGGTACTCCAGGCTAGCCGCTCAGATTCAGTAATGGAGCGAGCAGCCATTGCCTCTCGCATCTTTGCTACGTACGGACTGCGGTCACAGAGGCGCAGCATATCAGGGTAGTGCAAGATGAGTGTGGCAGTCAGAGCATACTTAAACCAAGTCTAATTCACGCTATTCCGCTCTATTTAACATACTTAAACCAGGTCTAATTTTACGCCCTGCCGGCTTCGGCTACGTCTTCGTCAAGGCTGAGGGCTTCGTCAGAAAATCCCAGAGTGTTAGAGAATATCAGCGCCTGGAGTTTGAGTGCCCGACCAAGGACCGGTGTGTCAAGTGCAGCGAGTGAAGGCAAACGAGCCCCATCCTTAGGCTTCCACCCGCTCAAGACTCGAGCTGCTGATCTGCTTGTGTCACCCCAAGCATATAGCCAAACGCTTTGTTCACACGGTCGAGCTGTCAGCCTCCACGTTCGATGATCCAGTTTTCGGCAACGGTCCCGTCATTTGCGTGCATAGCCCCACCGCGGCAAACCGAGTGAAAGGTGAGGCCAGGGGTGAGCCGGATATTATAAAGCTTGGCATTATTTCTAGCTCTAATTAGCAGTTTGTTATCGTAGGCTTGGACTCCAGGCAGTGACGCGGCTGCTCAGTTCGAAGATTCTGGCATGAAAGTGTGGTCGTCCTCTGTCTCCAGAATCTCAACGAGAGACAATTCCTCCAGATCTTGAATGCTCATGGATCTTCGCTTCTTTTTAAGAGACTGAGGAAACATTCGATTTGCATGGAGAGTTCTCCATCACCAGCGCTACAACTATATCATTGAGACGGCATGTTATAAATTGTTGGGAATTTCGAACAAGGGCATGCCCTGGAGCAATGCTGTTTTAACGCGCTTAAAGCGAAGAAATAAAATACCATCTATTCAATTAAAATCTAGTTAGAAAGTGAAATTGTTTGTCAGACAAATTGTTGCGTACCCGGGTGGATGGATAGCTGCTGTTTCTCGACTTGTTCTGCGCCCAAACTATGACCGTACAAGTACCACATCATAACAACGAGAGCGGAATCAAGATATTCGGTCTCATTTGATGCCGTAGTGTATAGTATTTGCACAATTGCTTTTAAATCTTGTTTCGAGCACGGGGGAGCGACTCGTTCGTTACCACTTTCTTCTAGATTTGTGCAGTACCTTCCGAGTCCCGATAAAATATTTTGTAGCTGGAGCTTTACTAACCCGCTCTGTAGCGGGTAGCTACCTGCTAACTCATTATTTACGTTTTCGCAAGACATGTATTGGTAGCTAAATTTTTGACTTGATATCTTGCTAGTGAATATACATACTTGTCTAGCATAATACGAAGCACTTTACTCGTCGTATCAGCGTCGATAAGCTTGTGCGCGGCTGAAAGTGTCATGCCTTCGGCACGCAGAAACGTGACGAAGGAGTTCACCGCTGTCGTTCGCGCCTTCTTGCTGTTACCAAGGGCCAAGGATGCTATCGACATGACTGATACTCCGCAATTTTATTCTGTACAGAAACCCCTACTGCTGGCTACCGTCAGAAACTTCAGGATATTCTTAGAGTATGACTTTATATGAAAGTCAATATCCGATAGTGTGACGGGGTCACACAGCACCTTGCGCTAGAGGAAGTTAGCTTCCGAGAGTATATAAACTCTCAGTGAACGGCAGTTCACAGTCCCCTCTTTATTCAAAAGAGAACGAAGTGACCTAATTAAGGTAGAATGTAAACTGAGTATATTTATAGGTAGGTTAAGTTTGGGTTTAATACAAACTATACGTTATCTATAGAAATGCAATGTCATCAACCAATGGTTGGCTTTGGACGACCTTGGTACTTTGTACCAAATATCCCGAAGTATGACGTGTCATACTTCATGTAACCAGGGTACACTTAGGGCTATGTACCCTGTTACATCCTCCCCCACTTAGGTTCGGTTTACCAACCAATAAGAATGAAGAGGTGCTCGTCACAAACTTTCATTCTCAAAGTCGAAAACCATCGACTTGGCCGCGCGAACGCGGCGGAGGCTCACTTCACAGTTAGAGCCTCAAGCAGCAGTCTGTGCGCTCTTCTTCTAGGCCTTCCACATCGACCGTTAACCATGCCTCGTGGCACTGCTAAGGCGGTGCGAAGACACGCTCCAAGGCTGCTGCCGGAAAGGCGCAAGCCAAGAGCACTAAGCCTCACGGCAAAGGCTCGGCACTTAAGGAGGCTACTCAGGTGGCCTCCGAGGCGATCGATTCCTCGGGTGACGCGGCTGTGGGCAAGCGAGCAAGCAAGCGTCGCAGCCCGTCGCCCTCAGCCTCAGACGATCGTCCGAACCCTCGGTTCGTGGAACATGAGCTCGACTCTGGCAGTGAGGACGAAGCCGAGTCCGAGAGCACGCACGATGCTCCTGCGGGCTCTGCGGAAGGGCACAGCCCAGTGCCCAGCGAGCAGAAGGATGACAGCGTGCAGTCGCTCGCTAGTGATCAAGGTGATCACAGTCCCTGGACGTCTGTGCGCTCTGAGAGTCCGGCCGTCAAGGCTAAGGGCACTCCCAAAGCTGGTGGCGATGAGGAAGAGAATCCTCGCAAACGTCTCTCACTTGTCGAGGGTCTTGCGCGTGCTAAGGGTATTAAACCCGAAGGCGCCAAGCCCTCAAAGAAGCGTACAGCCTCTAAGTCTCCACTCCGCGAGGAGAAGGAGACTCGGCACTTCCATTGGGGTCTCTTCGACTCCTCGAATGAAGAGGAGGAGAAGGAGGAAGAAGAGGAGGAGGAGGGTGCTATCTCTGAGCCCCGGGAGGTCACGAATGACCTCGACCAGCAGCAGGAGGACTTCCAAGCTGCCCAACGAGTGCATGGGGGCTCGGCGGTGGAGCCTGTCAGCCAGGGAGCTGCCATCAACGCAAGAGGGTATTGGCCTCCCGAGGAGAGCTCTGGGGCTGACCTCTTCCTAGAGCTTCTCGTCGCTCCTCGTAGCCTTGTGGGTGACCACACTTCTAGGAGCATTTATGAACGTGCCCTTGTTCAGAAAGAACAGTTGTTCGTTGACAACTTGGAGGCTGCTCGGTGTGTGCTTCTCGCGCCACACCGCATCCCCCTTAGGGACTTCACGACCTGTCGTAAGAAGTCCAAACCGCGGGGTGGTCTCTATCCTCTTTGGAGATACCCCTGGGTTATGCCCGAGAACTGTCCTACCTGGAGTTCCTGTGAGGACATGTTCTGGGCATGGGTAGCGTCTCTCAAGTACACACCCACGGAGTTACGGGAACTCCATGACGATCAGCTGCTGTCCCGCATCCTGGACCAGCGTGATCTTCGTGTGAGGTTTGCACACTTGGTCAGCAAGCGCATGCTGGCCAAGGGACATCCTGAAGCGTGCGGCTTCCAGCGCTCGCGATGAGCGCGGGTACGGAGTGTATTCAACGTCCGTACCCCGTTCGGGCAAGAAGCCCCGGACTACTTATGAAGCTGCCGCCGCTTCTGTTCCCAGATTGCGACAGCCATCGGGCAGTCAATCAGGAGCCCTTCAATCGGCTCCCACGCGTTCTCGGAGTGGGAATAACCCATCCACTTCACGAGGAGCTGTCGCTTATCGACACCGTTGCGCCTGGAGGATCCGCTCCACGTGGAAGTGGACTTCTCCATTCCGGTCAAGCAGGGGCGGAGGTGCCCTCGTACGAGTACGAGTACTTGGCGTCTCCCGAACGCCACTCTCGTCCGAGTGCTCCGACTGCGGGTCCGACACAGGGCCCTGAGGCTGACCGCCTCCGTCAACGTGTCCTCGTGCTTGAGATTGCGCTTGGTCTTGGGACTGGCGGTGATGCTGCCGCCCAGGCCGGGAATCAGGTCGAGCTCGCTCTTCTTGCGAGCCGCCTGGACCTGTTGGAGCGAGAGGTCGCGAGCATGCATCTGCGGGTGGATCGCTGGGCCTCTTCGTCCGATCTGGACGAGGCCTTTCGCATGATCCGATGCATCGAGGATCTGTTGCCACGTCCGGAGCCGCCTGCGGCACACCCCCACACGTACGCGTATGGTGCGTGCCCGGCATACTCAGCGTACTCGGCGTATGGCTCCGGGGTCCGTTCGTACGGAGCCCCTCCGGCGTACGGTTATGACCGCAGCTTTGCCGTCCAGACCGAGGCTTGGGCGCCTGATCCGACGCCCTCGTTGACGTCTGTGGCCCCTCCTCGCTTTGAGGAGCTGGGCCAAGGTGGGTCTGCGAGTCAGCAACCCCCTGCGGATCAAAGTACCGCTTAAGACGTCCAACATAGAACGTCGGGTGCGTCGTCATTGACTTTGGCAGGTCGATGGTGTACGACGCACCATGTCTGGCCAGGACTGCAAATGGTCCGATGAAGCGGTGCTTCGGCTTGTTGCTGCCGACAGAGCTGACAGTGTCAAGATGTAGGTTCCTCGTGTCTAGTAACACTAAGTCCCCCACTTTAAATACACTTAAGCTTCCTCTTCCATGTTTGTCGGAGTACTCCTATTGTTTATCCTGGGCCGTTGCCATGGCATCGCGGACCCTGCTGACAATGCTCCGCTTGGTATCCATAAAAAATTCCACTTGTTTCCGCAGCGAAACTGGTCTCACATCGGAGACCTGGGAGGAAAGGGCTTTCCGAGCCTCTCCCCCACTTAGAATAGAGGAGTCAGTGTCTCCTCGAAGAGTGAGAGGCACTCTGGGGTGACGGAAGCCGTTCAAGTAGAACGGCGTGAACCCTGTGGACGCGTGCACCGCGTTGTTGAGCGCAAACTCAACCACTGGAAGCTGCGTCGACCACGTACGTGGTGCTGCCGCGCACACATGTCCTCGAGCACTCGATTGACGCGCTCTGTCTGGCCGTCTGTCTGCGGATGATCCGCAGTGGACATCTGCAGACGAATTCCCAGTAAAGGGAACAGCGTTTTCCAAAACGCAGCCGTGACCCGCGGGTCTCGGTCCGAGACAATCGTCTCCGGGAGACCGTGATAGCGGAACACGCCATCGACGAACAACCTTGCAGTTTGTTCGCCCGTAACAGTGACGGGAACCGGAGCAAGATGTACCATCTTGGTCAGCCGACACACGAACACCAACATTCCGGTGTTGCCGTGTCCGTCGGCGGGAAGCCCAAAGATGAAGTCAAGACTCATCGACTTCCAGCAGTCAGACGGTACGAGCAGGCTCTGTAGCGGAGCCGAAGAGTGCCCTGCGGGTTTGACCCGCTGACATGTTTCACATGGCTTCACATATCGGGCGACCCACTTGTACATGTGGGTCCACCAGAAGGCCTGAGAAACCGACAGAAAGGTCTTCTCGCGACCCAAGTGGCCGCAGGATGGCGCGTCGTGTGCCTCCCCGAGGATGTCGAACTTCAGATCCTCGTCGTTGGGTACGCCCACCCGCGGAGGTTCATTGAGCTCCACCCGGTAATAGAGGAGGCCATCCTTCAACTCATAACGGTGAAGCCGTGAGCGCTGTCGCGACGAGAGCCAGTTGGACTTCGCGCTCGTTCCTGCCGTACGGAACTTGCCGATAGGCGCGACAGCCTCATCGTCCCGATACGCCATGCGTATCCGATCATATAGATCCGTTGTCACCCGTGTGATGTGGGCCAACTCATAGTCAGGACGCCGAGAAAGGGCGTCCGCAAGCACGTTGAGCTTGCCCGGCTTGTATTCGACGCGGAAGTTGTACTCCGCGAAAAAGGACCGCCACCTCGCCATCCTTTGGGAGAGGTGAGGCGAGTTAGTCGCCGTCCTCAAGGACGCGTGGTCTGTGTAGATCACAAAGGGCCTAGAGCCCAGAAGGTGAACACGAAACTTCACAAGGGCATATTTCATTGCCAGGAGCTCCTTGTCGTGGACAGGGTAGTTCCGCTCGGCGGCTTTGAGCTGCCTGGACTGGAACGAGATGACTCGTTCATGTCCAGCCGTGTCGGTCTGCAGCAATGCACACCCGATGGCGTAATCGGAGGCATCGCAGACGACGCTAAACGGCTTCGTCGCGTCCGGCAGGGCCAGGACAGGGGTCTCTTGGAGACTGGCCTTGATGCTGTCAAAAGCATCCTGGTGCTCCTGCTCCCAGCGCCAGTCGGCGTCCTTCTGAAGGAGGCTCGACAAGGGCTTAGCGAAGCCCGCGTACCCTGCGCTGTACTTGTGAAGGTTGTTGGCCAAGCCCAACCACTTTCGAAGATCCTTCTGGGATCGGGGCGTCGGCTATGCTGCTATGGCCTTGACCTTGTCTGGGTCAGCCCGAACGCCCACGTTGCTTACGAAGCAACCGAGAACTTTGGTCTCTGGTGACGCGAATACGCACTTGTCGATGTTGGCGTAGAGCTTGTTTGCTCGCATTACGTCCAACACTCGACGGAGGTGTCCTAGATGCACCTCCATGGCCGTCTTGCCTCCCTCGGCACGGCTATGGACGAATATGTCGTCGAAGTACGTCTGTACGAAGGTACGCAAAGGGCGGAACAGATGCGTCACCAGGCGATTGAAAGTCGCCGGGGCGTTAGACAAGCCCTGCGGCATGACGAGCCACTCTCAAATCATGCCACTTCGAGTGCTTACCGCGGTGAGCGGGATGTCACTCTCTCGCATCAAGATTTGGTAGTATCCGTCTACCAAACCCAGCGCACTAGGCAGAACGCTCCCGGCCATGTTGTTCAACAGCACATCCTTTCGTGGGATCGGTGTTTGGGCCGGCACCGTTGCGTTGCTCAACTTGTTATAAGCGTGAACCAGACGCCACTTTACGTTCGGCTTCCGAACGCAGAAAGTCGGCGTCGAGTGCGGGGATTTCGACTCCCGCCCATGCCTGCCTTCGCTTTCGCGGCGAAGAAGGCATCAATGACCTCGCACTGTTCGCGCGGGAGAGGCCATTGCCTCGTGACACAATACTTTGTGCCGGGCACGAGATCAATCTCGTGCCATACGCCTCGATCCGGTGGGAGTTGGGTCGGTGGGTGTTTGTTCACCACGTCCGCATACTCCTTCACCAAAGGATACACCGGATCCTTGGGGTTCTTAAGGATCTCAGAACCCAAGCGCGTCTGACGCTGCTTGTTTAGGTCTTCCAGGACGTTCTCGTCCAAGACAGAGGAGGCGTTCAGCTCCTCCCGAGTGGTCTCAGGTCTCATGAGCACCATCTCGGCAATCTCTCCAGCCTTGAGGCTGGCCAGGAAAGACTCAACCGTCATTTACTCGAGGTTCAGTATCTCTGCAACCTCTGGCAACGGTTCCAAGTGGACACCAGATGCCTTGACGGGTAAACCGGTCTCGCCATCGAAGATGTGATAACACTCTTCCACCGGCTTTGTCGGAGGAGCCCGGGCCCTAGACTCCGAGTCGCTTGAAGCGACGTCGATCTGAACGAAGTTCGGATCCGACTTGAGGCGGCGGCATCGTTGACGACGGCGACCGTGACGTGGAGCTTTGCTGCCCACGTCTGGGGATGTCGGCGCTGCGACATCCGAGGCACTCGTGGCCTCGTGTGGTACTATGGTACCCACACCGAAAGCGTGTTCAACGCCTTCCTCTTCAGTTAAGGTCTGGGCGACCGCGTGTGGCACTTTGTTACCCACACAGGAAGCGTATCCGACGTCTTCCTCTTCAGTAAAGGTCTGGGCGACCGTGAGTGGAACTCTGTTACCCACTACGAACACGCTGTTCTCAGTGTTCGTGACAGCTGCAGCTGTCTGCGGAACTAAGTTACCCACTTGGCCAGCGCATCTTCTGGGCGCTGCCACCATCGAAACATCCTCGGAGTCGTCATATACGTCGACGACTCCCAAGCATCTGCCAGTTGCTTTGGTACCCTGGCAACCCTTGCGGGCGTCCCGGGTCCTGACAGAGGTGGGAACATGACTTACCAATGCTCTGTCGGACTACGCAGGGCGGCTGGCACCGATTGCCTTGCCTCGCCAGTCGATCCAGGGCTCGTGCTTCTCAAGCCAGGGCGTGCCCATGATCATATCATATGGATCCATATCGAGAACAGTGAGCTGTTCGAGGCTGTCAAAGTCTTCAAACTTGACGGCCAGATCCACTTGGACGTTGGGGACAGTGACGACCTTCCCGTCGGCCAGACGCACTCACACCGTCCCGTTGCCCTTGCTTCCTCTCAAAGCATCGGACAACTTGTTGCTATTAAGCACCTGTTTGGCGGCGTGCGAAATTCTTCGACGCCCCAGAATCGATCAAGATTCTAAAGGGATGATCGTATCCCCGTACACGACCGTGTACTACGAGCAACCCGCCGCTGGTCTTCGCCGATTCGAGAGTGCGAAGACTCTCAGGGGCTACGTCCCCGTGGTACGCGCCACCTGCGCACCCATCACGAAGACTTAGTTCTTCCCCAGTAGGGCGCCCCGCCCCTACTGGTTACCGGCGTTTTCCTGTCCCCTGTATCCTGGCTTCTGCCAGCGACCCTTGAGGACGGCCTCGGGGAAAGACCGTCTGCGGAGTCTTTCCACGGGGCAGTCGCGCTTGAAGTGGCCCATCTTCCCGCAGCCGAAGCAGCGGATGTCACGCTGTCCGGCGGACCCGAGCTCCATGGGAACTGGTCCCTTGGGGCTTGTTCGGCCGGGAGCCGACAAGGAACTCCCAGGCCATGCTGAGGCCGGCGTACGCGCCTGGCGATGGCTGTACGCTTCTTGAAGGGCCACTTGAATCGCCTCTTCAAGAGTGCTTGACTGCACCCGGAACAGCTGAGTGCGTGCGGGGCCCACTCGAAGGCCGTCCATGAACACAGTCACCTTGATGTGTTCGTTGAGTGGGTTTCCCACTAGGGACACCGTGAGTTGCCGCATCTCTTGCACGTACTCGTGCAGTTCACGCCTCCCTTGTTTACACGAGAGGAAGCGCGAACGCTGGCGGTACTCGTAGTTCGCCGGGAGGAACGCGGCTCGGATCTGCTCACACAGCTGAGCCCATGATGTAAAACATCCAGGGGATATTGCCTCCCGTGTGTACACCCAACTCTTAGCACGGC
>NW_003303524.1:27445-29901 GCF_000142945.1 Phytophthora infestans T30-4 | reverse complement strand
GCTTTCTTCCGGAGCAGTTCCTGCTAGTCTTTCCGTCTAACCGGGTCTATAGATCGTATATCTCCCCTGCCTACATGAAGTGGAACACTTCACACGTCAGGGCTAGGACGCGCGATGCTGCGGGATATCTGGTACCAAGTATACATGGTCGTTCACAGCCAACCATTGGTCATACGACATTGCATTTCTATAGGTAACGTATAGTTTGTATTAGACCTCAAACTTAATCCTACCTATAAATATACTCAGTTTACAATCTACCTTATTTAGGTCCTTCGCTTTGTTTATATAAAGAGAAGACCTGTGAGCTGCCCGTGCACTGAGAGTGTGTATACTCTCGGAAATTAACTTCCTCTAGCGCAAGGTGCTGTGTGACCCCGTCACACTTGGTAGCACTGGTAGTCAATCCACGCCACCGCGGGTAGACTACCTGAACCTCTCCGAAGTTCGTTGCCATGGATAGAAACGACTCTCAGTTCGAGTCGGTTCGGAAGATGGCAGGCATCTTCGGGATGGAGGCCCTGCAGAGCCTGGTGGTGTCAACACCGGCTGAGCAGCTCGAGCGCGTCAATGCATTCGACGCGTACGAGCAGGGCCCATCGCGCATGTGCGGGAGAACTTGCAGGCTCCGGCGGCGGAAGCAAATCCGCCTCACCCGAAGCCAATACGGCTGAAGGTTAAGCCGTATGAAGGGAAGGAAGGCGAGAACCTTCACTTCTGGGTCCAAGAAGTAGAGCTCGCGATGGACGCGGCTCTGATCTCGACCGAGCAGCTTCGTGTTGCTTTTGCACTCTCCAACCTTAGCGGCCGTGCTAAGAGTTGGGTGTACACACGGGAGGCAATATCCCCTGGATGTTTTACATCATGGGCTCAGCTGTGTGAGCAGATCCGAGCCGCGTTCCTCCCGGCGAACTACGAGTACCGCCAGCGCTCGCGCTTCCTCTCGTGTAAACAAGGGAGGCGTGAACTGCACGAGTACGTGCAAGAGATGCGGCAACTCACGGTGTCCCTAGTGGGAAACCCACTCAACGAACACATCAAGGTGACTGTGTTCATGGACGGCCTTCAAGTGGGCCCCGCACGCACTCAGCTGTTCCGGGTGCAGTCAAGCACTCTTGAAGAGGCGATTCAAGTGGCCCTTCAAGAAGCGTACAGCCATCGCCAGGCGCGTACGCCGGCCTCAGCATGGCCTGGGAGTTCCTTGTCGGCTCCCGGCCGAACAAGCCCCAAGGGACCAGTTCCCCATGGAGCTCGGGTCCGCCGGACAGCGTGACATCCGCTGCTTCGGCTGCGGGAAGATGGGCCACTTCAAGCGCGACTGCCCCGTGGAAAGACTCCGCAGACGGTCTTTCCCCGAGGCCGTCCTCAAGGGTCGCTGGCAGAAGCCAGGATACAGAAGACAGGAAAACGCCGGTAACCAGTAGGGGCGGGGCGCCCTACTGGGGAAGAACTAAGTCTTCGTGATGGGTGCGCAGGTGGCGCGTACCACGGGGACGTAGCCCCTGAGAGTCTTCGCACTCTCGAATCGGCGAAGACCAGCGGCGGGTTGCTCGTAGTACACGGTCGTGTACGGGGATACGATCATCCCTTTAGAATCTTGATCGATTCTGGGGCGTCGAAGAATTTCGCACGCCGCCAAACAGGTGCTTAATAGCAACAAGTTGTCCGATGCTTTGAGAGGAAGCAAGGGCAACGGGACGGTGTCAGTGCGTCTGGCCGACGGGAAGGTCGTCACTGTCCCCAACGTCCAAGTGGATCTGGCCGTCAAGTTTGAAGACTTTGACAGCCTCGAACAGCTCACTGTTCTCGATATGGATCCATATGATATGATCATGGGCACGCCCTGGCTTGAGAAGCACGAGCCCTGGATCGACTGGCGAGGCAAGGCAAACGGTACCAGCCGCCCTGCGCAGTCCGACAGAGCATTGGTAAGTCATGTTCCCACCTCTGTCAGGACCCGGGGCGCCAGCAAGGGTTACCAGGGTACCAAAGCATCCGGCAGATGCTTGGGAGTCGTCGACGTATATGACGACTCCGAGGATGTTTCGATGGTGGCAGCGCCCAGAAGATGCGCTGGCCAAGTGGGTAACTTAGTTCCGCAGACAGCTGCAGCTGTCACGAACACTGAGAACAGCGTGTTCGTAGTGGGTAACAGAGTTCCACTCACGGTCGCCCCGACCATAACTGAAGAGGAAGACGTCGGATACGCTTCCTGTGTGGGGTAACACTGTGCCACACGCGGTCGCTCAGACCTTAACTGAAGAAGGAAGGCGTTGAACACGCTTTCCTGTGTGGGTTACCACAGTACCACACGAGGACCACGAGTGCCTCGGATGTCGTAGCGACGACATCCCTAGATGTAGGCAGCAGAGCTCCCCGTCACAGTCGCCGTCATCAACGACGCCACCGCCGCCTCAAGTCGGATCCGAACTTCGTTCCGATCGACGTCGCTTCGA
>NW_003303524.1:24966-25859 GCF_000142945.1 Phytophthora infestans T30-4 | reverse complement strand
GAGCTCCTGGCAATGAATATGCCCTTGTGAAGTTTCGTGCTCACCTTCTGGGCTCTAGGCCCTTTGTGATCTACACAGACCACGCGTCCTTGAGGACGGCGACTAACTCGCCTCACCTCTCCCAAAGGATGGCGAGGTGGCGGTCCTTTTTCGCGGAGTACAACTTCCGCGTCGAATACAAGCCGGGCAAGCTCAACGTGCTTGCGGACGCCCTTTCTCGGCGTCCTGACTATGAGTTGGCCCACATCACACGGGTGACAACGGATCTATATGATCGGATACGCATGGCGTATCGGGACGATGAGGCTGTCGCGCCTATCGGCAAGTTCCGTACGGCAGGAACGAGCGCGAAGTCCAACTGGCTCTCGTCGCGACAGCGCTCACGGCTCCACCGTTATGAGTTGAAGGATGGCCTCCTCTATTACCGGGTGGAGCTCAATGAACCTCCGCGGGTGGGCGTACCCAACGACGAGGATCTGAAGTTCGACATCCTCGGGGAGGCACACGACGCGCCATCCTGCGGCCACTTGGGTCGCGAGAAGACCTTTCTGTCGGTTTCTCAGGCCTTCTGGTGGACCCACATGTACAAGTGGGTCGCCCGATATGTGAAGCCATGTGAAACATGTCAGCGGGTCAAACCCGCAGGGCACTCTTCGGCTCCGCTACAGAGCCTGCTCGTACCGTCTGACTGTTGGAAGTCGATGAGTCTTGACTTCATCTTTGGGCTTCCCGCCGACGGACACGGCAACACCGGAATGTTGGTGTTCGTGTGTCGGCTGAGCAAGATGGTACATCTTGCTCCGGTTCCCGTCACTGTTACGGGCGAACAAACTGCAAGGTTGTTCGTCGATGGCGTGTTCCGCTATCACGGTCTCCCGGAGACGATTGTCTCG
>NW_003303524.1:23852-24750 GCF_000142945.1 Phytophthora infestans T30-4 | reverse complement strand
TTCTAAGTGGGGGGAGAGGCTCGGAAAGCCCTTTCCTCCCAGGTCTCCGATGTGAGACCAGTTTCGCTGCGGAAACAAGTGGAATTTTTTATGGATACCAAGCGGAGCATTGTCAGCAGGGTCCGCGATGCCATGGCAACGGCCCAAGATAAACAATAGGAGTACTCCGACAAACATGGAAGAGGAAGCTTAAGTGTATTTAAAGTGGGGGACTTAGTGTTACTAGACACGAGGAACCTACATCTTGACACTGTCAGCTCTGTCGGCAGCAACAAGCCGAAGCACCGCTTCATCGGACCATTTGCAGTCCTGGCCAGACATGGTGCGTCGTACACCATCGACCTGCCAAAGTCAATGACGACGCACCCGACGTTCTATGTTGGACGTCTTAAGCGGTACTTTGATCCGCAGGGGGTTGCTGACTCGCAGACCCACCTTGGTCCAGCTCCTCAAAGCGAGGACGGGCCACAGGCGTCAACGAGGGCGTCGGATCAGGCGCCCAAGCCTCGGTCTGGACGGCAAAGCTGCGGTCATAACCGTACGCCAGAGGGGCTCCGTACGAACGGACCCCGGAGCCATACGCCGAGTACGCTGAGTACGCCGGGTACGCACCATACGCGTACGTGTGGGGGTGTGCCGCAGGCGGCTCCGGACGTGGCAACAAAGCCTCGATCCGTCGGATCATGCGAAAGGCCTCGTCCAGATCGGACGAAGAGGCCCGGCGATCCACCCGCAGGTGCAGGCTCGCGACCTCTCGCTCCATCAGGTCCAGGCGGCCCGCAAGACGAGCGAGCTCGCCCTGATTCCCGGCCTGGGCGGCAGCATCACCGCCAGTCCCAAGGCCAAGTGCAATCTCAGGCACGAGGACACGTTGACGGAGGCGGTCAACCTCAGGCCC
>NW_003303524.1:22854-23752 GCF_000142945.1 Phytophthora infestans T30-4 | reverse complement strand
GCTGTCGCAATCTGATAACAGAAGCGCGCAGCTCATAAGTAGTCGGGCTCTGCCCGAACGGGGGTACGGACGTTGAATACACTCCGTACCCGCGCTCATCGCGAGCGCTGGAAGCCGCACGCTTCAGGATGTCCCTTGGCAGCATGCGCTTGCTGATCAAGTGGGCAAACCTCACACGAAGATCACGCTGGTCCCAGGATGCGGGACAGCAGCTGATCTTCATGGAGTTCCCGTAACTCCGTGGGTGTGTACTTAAGAGTCCCCACCCATGCCCAGAACATGTCCTCACAAGAACTCCAGGTAGGACAGTTCTCGGGCATAGCTCAGGGGTATCCCCAAAGAGGATAGAGACCACCCCGGGTCTCGGGCTTCTTACGACAGGTCGTGAAGTCCTTAAGGGGAATGCGTAGTGGCGCGAGAAGCACACACCGAGCAGCCTTCAAGTTGTCAACGAACAACTGTTCTTTCTGAACAAGGGCTCGTTTATAGATGCCCCTAGAAGTGTGGCCGCCCACAAGGCTACGAGGAGCGACGAGAAGCTCAAAGAAGAGGTCAGCCCCAGAGCTCTCCTCGGAAGGCCAATACCATCTTGAGTTGATGGCAGCTCCCTGGCTGACGGGTGCCGCCACCGAACCCCCACGCACACGCTGAGCAGCTTGGAAATCCTCCTGCTGCTGGTCGAGGTCATTCGAGACCTCCCGGGGCTCAACGATAGCACCCTCCCTCTCCTCTTATTCCTCGTTCTCCTCCTCTTCATCCGAGGAGTCGAAGATGCTCTGATAGGAGTGTCGAGTCTCCTTCTCCTCACGGAGTGGAGACTTAGAGGCTGTACGCTTCTTTGAGGGCTTGGCGCCTTCGGGTTTAGAGGCCTTAGCACGCGCAAGACCCTCGGCAAGCG
>NW_003303524.1:19940-21407 GCF_000142945.1 Phytophthora infestans T30-4 | reverse complement strand
GCTTGAGCCTTTAACTGCAAAAGAGCTCCTGCTCTGCGATCGAGCTTCAAGCAGATATGTATATCTCCCTCGAGAACAAAAATCTTCTGATGAACACAACTTCAATTCAGAAGGGTTGATAAAGCGAAGCTTAAGCGGGGGTAGATTTATAGGGATGTTTAGGTTTTGGATTAACCCTAGTTACATGAATCGTGTAGATACGCACTTTCGGTTGGACGACTCGTCAGCTTTTGAGCGTATTTTGTACATGGTACCAAATATCCCGAAGTATGACGTGTCACACTTCATGTAACCAGGGTACACTTAGGGCTACGTACCCCGTTACAGATAGACAATATTTATCAAAGATTCCAGCTAAATATTGCTCCTATCCAGATGCTTCTTCCATTGGTGTAAAAGTAGCGCTTTGCTAACGAGTATTGGTTGAAAAGGGAAAATGGTGACATGTAACGCGGGTTCAAATTGAAAACTCCGTTAGACCCAAGAATGGAAATCCCGCTCTTGGGATCGGGATCGGATGTAATTTCGGATGGGACTGCTGAGAAAATGGAATGGAAATCCCGCTCTTGGGATTGGGATCGGATGTAATTTCGGATGGGACTGCTGTATTAATAGAGGAGTACCTATTATAATTCTGGTGTCACTGTTCCGGTCACAAAACAACGCAATCAGAGGACTCATATCGATATTTGCTTCCAGGGGCCCAACATTCGTAACCGTTTCTGTCCTCTTCCACCATGCGTCACTTGCTGACTGCTGCAGTTATTCTCTTTGGGGGCTGCGATATGGCTTCTGCAATAATCGACGCGCAGCAAGTTGCGCCATCTGAGGTGTCGTCCACGGATGCGATACAATCAATCTACGCTGCTCAGTTGGTGCGCAGTGGCAAGAGATTCCTTCGTATCCCCACGGCCGAACAACTAGACGATGAGTTGGGTCAAGTCGATGAGGAACGAAGAATGGAGATTCTGACAAAGCAGCTTTCTAAGCTGGCGAGTTTCACAAAAAACACTGGAGCACTAAAAAAAGTGGATGAGGCCGTAACAGCAGCCAAACCTCAGAACGCCATGACTCTCGAACAGAATCTCATGTCCAAACTGGGTAAGAATCAACTTGCACAACGGAATTTTGAGCAGTACATAGACGAAAAATGGACGGTGGATGTGCTCAAGTCCAAGCTGCGAATCACAAAAGACACAGCCCCGGACTCGAAGGAATACGAAGCTTTCTCTACGCTGCTCCAGACTCGTATGTACGTCGATACCCTCATGAAAGTCAAAAATCCGACTACGACGAACACTGGGGAAACCATGCTGGCTAAAATCAATGAGAATCCGCTCGCTCAAAAGTACTTTGGGCAGTTCATGGACGATACGTTAACGCAAGTGACACTCAAGAATAAGTTGGGTATCACGAGGGGAACGCTGAAGACCTCCAAAGAGTATGATGCCTTGACGCTGCTCATAC
>NW_003303524.1:15882-17688 GCF_000142945.1 Phytophthora infestans T30-4 | reverse complement strand
TGGTGCTGGAGATCGAAAACTTGGTGTTGACTCGGACTCGCGAGGAGTCCCAGCGTATCCACAGCGGCCCGTCTGCTCGACCGTCGACGCGATCGGGTTCCAAAGTCACCAGTGCCACTGTCAAAATGGTTTGTCATCCAAAACACAATTTGCCTGTTAGACTAAATAATGCGCTTTCATTTCTTAGATTTATTTGACAAAAGTAAAATGAACCTGTCTTGAATAATTACCCTGTTATCACCAATAGGCTGTACTATAGAAGCCGGTCGGTTTCAAGATCGGTCACGGTGAGATGGACGCGGCGTCGTGATCGAACATGATCTGGCTGCTTCGCGATGATATCCCATGTGCGATTATAGCTTGGCTGCTAATAGCTCCGTTTTAATAATGCCAGCCTGCAGCCACCGTCCAAGTTCCCAGCAGTATGGCACCGATCGTATCATAGCGCTGCGCTAAACTCGCTGAAACCCCGACCCGCGTGGCGCGCTTCCGGCGTCTTGCCATGCTTCAACCAAAGTCGGCTCAACAGATCCCGTCGCTGCACCGCTCAGTCGAATGTGCTCGCGACACCTGATTTCTTCGTTGTGTCGCGACACGGCTTCTTCCTTCGCGTCGCTTGTGCTGGACCAGCACTGCTGGTCTCCTCCAGCGACTCTATACGGTAATACATGTACAGTACAGTACATACATGTACTGTAGGGATCAGCTTCACAAAGACGAAAAATCCAGCCTCGGATTGCAGACAGGGGGCGAGGCACTCTTTCAATGAGTGTCATTCAGGGGCTTGAACCTAAGCTGCGCCCGCTGAGCGGGCCGCTCATCCGAACTGGGCTCTTTGGCGCTACAATTTTGCTCATGCCGTCAAATATCGGCAAAGAAAGTATTAATAATTTTTTCAGACAAGTATAATAGCTTACTAAGGTCTTCCACCTCAGACTTGCTTCGGTCGTCTTTCAGTACACCTTGAGGCGAGACACTTGATATGCAAGCCATGTGCGACCCATGTATTAATAACGTTGTACAATGTACAATGTACATGTCTGTCATTCAATGAATGACATTCATAGCTGCTTCAACCTCTGAGAGCAGCTTACAATCCCGATGGTGGCTTAATCGAGTGCGTCTCAGCGACTAATTAGGGCCGTTTGCATCCACGAAGCAATTTGCTGCATGTGTGTGCGAACGCGCGCCAAACAATGACCGCGAGATGACGACCACCACCGAAATGATTATCGAAGAATAAGACTAAGATGAAACTAGCGATGGCCTCACACGACGGCAACGATTCAATAACGCTCGAATGCGTCCGTAATGACCGCTGTACTCACCACCTCTACAAGGAAGAAGGATAGGAGCGAGCTACTGGGTCGAAAAACTTCATCTCGGTAAATGGGTTTTCATGTACCGGTAAAGAGAAAACAAACAGCAAATATAGCTTAAACCACATTTTCATTTCTTAAATAAAAGGTATCTACGCAATTTCGTTCTGCGTGGTGCGCTGGCCTTGATAAATGGTCAGAACTGCATGCCTTCAGGCGGTGGTGGAGTTATTCCGCCAGTACTAGTCGAGGAAGACCAGTCGTGGGGTGTCGTGGGAGTCATTGGAGCGTTAAGATAGAAATCGAACGTGGCATCGCGCGCAGTCTCCGGGGGTAGGAAGAGCATCACCAAAGTGGAGATATCTTCCTCCTGCAGTGGCGTGGGAGTCTGCAGCGGTTCAAACCGTAAATCGTAATGAGTCGGAGAAGTCGAAGGCGACGCAGCAGCTTCTGGCTTCAAATCTGTTTGCTGTCGAGAAGTAGCTGC
>NW_003303524.1:0-15112 GCF_000142945.1 Phytophthora infestans T30-4 | reverse complement strand
AATTCTTGATACACGCCCCGTCTTGCAGCAAGAAAATTCGATTTACCGGAACGAACACCGAATAAACCAACAAGAACAAAACAAAAATTGGAGATTTTTACTCGATGGTACTTCTGAATGACAAGATATTCACTGAGAACCTCTGAATACGGCTGTTTGCTATGATAGGCGACTGCAGCACTCGTCGAGGTATCGCGAGTTGCGGCGACTTGTAGCGGGAATATCACGTTTCCTCTTTGGCTGTGGTCTTTTGCGGCACAATATTGGCGTGTTTTGCTCCGCCTATGACGAGTTGCCCGAATGTGAAGGCGCTCTGCACGGCGTGGGGTAATTACCTACGCTGAGACTCTCAACGAATTAATAGCTCGTTTGAATCTTAATAGTATTAATACATGTATTGCGTTACATTTCAGCCAGCTAGACGAGCACAAATCAACTCGCGCCGCGAAGCCAATTCCAGATGGCTACGCTCCGCCACACCACACAGGGTGGCCGGGTGTCACCTCGGCTCCAGGTGCCTGTCTGGCTACATATCACATGTAATACAGTATGCAGCAGTCGTCGCAGTCCGCTGACTCAGAGCCCACTTCAACATCAGGGGGCTCAGTTAAATTATGTACAGTATTCGGTGGCTGTACAAAATAACAGAACATGTTCTGCAGCCCGCTGACTCCAACTCGGCTTACACGGTAAAAGTTTGTTATGCGAAACTTTCACAGCAGCTCGGTGGACATTTAGATTGCTTCAGCTTATTATAATAGAGCAGGCATCGACTCAGCGGAAGGTTGAGGGGCACTTCAACATACCATATGAAGTGCCCCTCAACTTTCGTGAGAGATGCGCCGTTTGAAAGCTTTCAAAGGGCGTTTTAAAACCTACGCTGTCCACCAAGCTGCAGTGAAAATTTCGCATTAAAACGCTGGTTTGTTGCGCCGTTGCAAGGACATCGACGGCCAGATGAAGAAGAGCTCGTAATGGTTTTACCGAATTGGTAGACCTGCTTTTTGTAAAGGAAGTTAGTATTTTGTCAGACTGGCTCTGTGCCCGATTTTATATTTTTGATCACAAAATATTTACGCATAATTTAGCGCAAATGCCGGTGGAGATGCCAATTACCCCCCCCCTCCCCCAGTATGCAAAATATGGACTTTATTAGCAACACTGCGTGCACTCCAGGAATACTAGAGACATTGGGCTGGTATTATAGTGCAGCAACGCCTGCTCTGTAGTAGCTCAACAGCATGAACTTCGATTTAGATTGCATAATTTAATATGTGCATGAATATCAAATAATAAAGATATTGAATAGGGTACAGTGCGACTGAATTGTATACTTCGTAATAGTTATATGAAGTTTGTAAGCTTTCAAACTGCGTGCGCCAAATTGCTTTGGCCCTCGAATTAATCCGTACTGAGCTGTACGTACGGATTCATCCGAGTAGGATTGTATTCTCTGGTCCGTTAAAGAATTAGCCCTACAGTAGGCTGGCGATGGCTTTCGATCTAGCTCAATGAAGTTGAAATAACCTAATTGTAAAGCTCTTTGCTAGCACTACAGTACAGTATTTTTTAGATGCACTTTCCCGCCAGTAGCGTCGATACTTGACCATTTGAACTATCACTTTATGGTAAAATGTCCACTACTTTAGAAAGGTCCTTTGAGGACTTATAAGTGAGCTTTTTTCAACGAAAGATGAGCAAAAGATTTGTCCACAGCATCGTTGGATAATTTTTTGCATTTGTTTTAGCTGTACGGTCAATTTATCCGAAAATGGCTGAGACCAACTGAGCTCGAGCTTTTCAATCGATTTACTTTCCTATGGTATTTTTCTAGATGCTGGACGTGTAACCACGTTTGTCCGAAACAAACGATAGGGGCCATTGCGCACTGAATGCATTAGGGATGGACCAGGGCGCTCGTTAGCAGTGACGTCCTGTCGATTTATTGAACCAAGCCAATCTTTGGCGAAGAAAAACAAAAGTCCTAAATTGAGGGGGTAACATATGTTACTGTATTTCCTAAAACACGCACTGTGACTTACAGTTCCACAATTTAAAGTAATGCTGCTATTCGAAATGACATTATATTTTCTTAACACTTTACATTATGTGGAATCTACTGGAATGATAAGCTTCCACTACCGGGTATCCTAGCCAACATTGACCCTTTCGTTGGGATTCGACAATCCGAGATTATTGCTCATCACCATCATAACTCAAAGAAAAAGAGGATGAATGTCACTTTTATCTACAATGTATAGGTTTCCGCGTCGCCAGGCAGTCACTGGGCCCGCCTCTGCGAATACCGAACGGCCCTGCTTCGCGAATCGCGGGCACCCCGCGCGGGTTTGCTGCGGCTACGCGACTTGATTTGCTCCCAAATTCTCCCCCTTCATGATGAAGTGAGTACAGTACTACGTCCAACTGAGATGAAGTCTCACTTACTTCACTTGAAGTACTTCGTACTTTTCAAGTTTCATAATCATTTTGCCATAAGGCTATCCAGACCAGGGTTCGCCAAGTGCACATTGTTGGAGGGATGCTTTGCGCAGAGTTGTTAGAGCAGTACAGTATGGAGTGAGGACAAAAGTAGAGTGGTCTAGGCGGCCATAGTGGAGAGGAAGTCTTGAGTGTAGAAGGAGAAGGCGCTTGTGTTGGACTTGGTAAAAAGAGACGACGCTTGTGTCGGACTTGGTAAAAGGAGAAGTGAAGAATTATAGAGTCTGGTGTTCTGGAGAGGAGTTACTCTCCACCAACCAGTCCAGTTATATACGATTTCTCTATATGAAATCGCACAATTATATTCCACTAGATAGTCATCATCACATCAGAGATGCTTTCTTCAACACACATGTACAGTAGCCTACATGTACATTCCGTCCAAACAATAAACTTAAATGTACTGAACGTTTGTGCCAGAAATAAGTCATATGCGAACATCGACGTCTACATACTAGATTAGGTACATGTATGTGCTTCTGTGTGGCATGTTATTGTGCTTTGCAGATGGAATGTCCATCGGTTTTATAGCCTAGATCGAGCGAGCATGGTCGGAGCATAAAACCACGCGTAAATATGAGATGGGAAGAGGCAGCATTATCTGTGATCGAATTACCATTTCAAAAAGGCAAAAAGGGTCGATTTACAGGATATCGATGTGGATTTGGTGCCGAGCGGTCGATTTGACTGCTGTAGCTCGATTTATCAGCCAGTCAATTAATAGCTAGATCAATTTGTTCTTTTTATAGACCTCGATTTAATAAAACGACCTCTATTTATTATAAATCTAGCATCAGGCTAAGTGAAAAGGACAAAAGCATTGAAATGCTGCATTTCTATGTTATTGTGCATTTCAAATGCACAATAACTCGCGCGAGGTATAAGAGACGTTTCGGAAATTTTCTTATCTTCAACTTATCGCTTCTTTGATTTGCTGCAAAGATAAAGTGAAGATAAAACAATTATAGCTTTCGCCAATAATTCTTCAGTATGACTACTGTATTAATCTGGTGACGAATGGCCAGCTACATTTGTTAGGAATGCACTGCTCGTCTTGACGACCTGACAAACAATTACCGACGATCCCCCGCGTTGTCAGAACTGATGTGGTAGCACTACGTGTATGATGATGTTCTACTACTAGTATATTGCTCAAACGGGCGTGCTAAGCTGCCAGAGGTCTAGCTGAGAAGAACGTTTCGGATATATGCCGCGCTATTTAACTAAAGCAGTGGACTATCTGCAGACTGCAGGCCGCAGTTATCCCGCTCATATTTGTATGGGGAATGTTTTGCCGGTACATATTCGTCACTAGGTCATCCAAGCTTGTTGGAATGTAGCGGCAAGACTGCAGTCGGCCAACGCACAAGACCAAAACTCTGTGTTATATTGTGTGGCTAACACAAAAATGCTGAGGATTTTTGTTACATTCAATGAATTCTGCAGCGAAACATCTTCACATCAGCAAGTGTTGTGTCATTTATGCTCTGCTGTAGGGGTTGTGAGGATAATGTAAAGGTAAAGCCATTTGCGAAACGTCTCTATTATTATGCAAACCAAATTGCGTGGTATCATTTCTATTCGAGCGAGGACACTTAAATCCGAGTCCAATTCTCTTTAACTCGCGCGAGGTTAAGTGAAATATTTTAATTCTGATTCTATTTTTAGGTTCTAAGCTTGTGGTTGGGAGCGACTACCACTTTAGAATCAACTCCCTGATGGCCAAACGCGAGTGTATGCAGCGGAGGGAGAGGGAAAAGGTAGAACTACTGAAGCGCTGGAAAGCTCATCCCGTTTGGACCGTCGAACACGCTTCGCGTGAGCTGAAAGTAAAAGAACCCACACTTAGATATTGGGAGAATATAAAACGGCACAAATTAGATCAAGTTGTGAGCTCGGACCGTAAGAGAAAGAAGAGAGTCGGCCAATTACAAATTGGATCACTGGTGTGCTGTGAGCATTTTCGACCCCTAAGACATTGGAGATCGGTACGAAAAGATGTGACCATTCCCAAAAAGAGAGCTGCTCGTGTTTTAGTGAATTTACCATTAATTTACACTTCAGGTTGGGCGAGCTCCAGTCTTAATGCACGTTAAGTCGCGCGAGCTATAGTGCTCAAAGCACTATTATTCGCGCGAGTTAAAGTGAATCGGTTAAAGGAGATGAGGCAGATATTAATGTATGGCAATCATTTTTAGTAGTAGTGAGCCCGCGAATGTGGGTGTAAGATTCGTATCATCGTATTAAAATTAGAAGGATTCTCGCCAAATTTCCCAGGCAAAATTACCACACAGCACTTTCAACTCGCGTAATGAAGATGTATCGTTCGCTTGCGGGAGAGCTCTTGTTGCTGAACCATTCTCGTGCGAGCTGTTCTGCAAACTCACTAATACAGGTACTGTACGGACATGGCTTATTTCTTGCACAAACGAGACTGCGTCAAACAAAAATGATACTTACGAACCATTTAGAGTTATCGAGATAATCGAGCTTCAAGTTGGCCAATTGATTTTTGGAATTGTGACATTTGGCGTAAACTTCCATCGAGAAAACTGTAAAACTACCCTTGTTCAATTGCTTTTAGCAAGGGCTTTAAAATATCGTCATTTCGAGGGGGAGATAATATTGTTGAGCGACCACAACTTATTCAGTTTTAAGCATTCTGTAGCTTATAAGGGCTCAAGAGATAGAGGAGACGCCCCGCTTTCGTTTTTGCGATTCGTACTTAGGTTCGTAAGTATCGTTTTGTTTTAGGCGTCTCAAACGTCCTGTACATTTTGACTTTTGTTTTGCACGGGCGCTCCGCAACGGGCGCTCCTTAGAATCTCCCTACGTGTACTGGGTTTTTACCGAAAAGCCAGGGTTTGAGCCAATTGGCTCAAACCAAAAGCCACTGGTTCATGGTGTTTTTTGTGTCTTTTCTCTGCTCCAAACCGGTTTCTACCGGTTCGGCATAAATAACATAGCACGAATACCAACCTTTTTCAGAGCCGTATTGCTGTCCTAGATCACATAGAATGCCAGATGCTGCAGAGCACAGGCTTACTCAATGAGGACGACCCAGTACTCTCGTCTGTCATGGCGAGCGATTATTCTAGGAGTATTGGCGGCAATGTACTTTGAACTGCCGGCGTTTTGGCTAATCGATGGGATCAGCGCTCCACATGGCATCGGGTCGAGAAAATGATGTTTTCGATCAGACGAAGCCAATGTCAGCGTTCCACAGGAGCTTCTAGGAGAGGCATCGACTGGACACGCAGATCCAGAGCAGAGCATCCCGTTGCTGCTGCCAATCTGATTGTACTGCCTGTTCACGACCAGAAGCACAAGGTTGGCGGGCACGTTCAGCATTGACGCTATCCGATTAAAAAGATAAACAGATGCAACATGTCAGTTCGAAGGTCAGATCAATATCGAAACATGGACAGCGTAGAATTGGTCTCTGCTAGGCGCTACCAAAGAGTGATTTTGCTATGAAAGGAATGACAATGACCTTATCATCTCCTTATTTAACGTAGGTTTTGATGTTGCTGTAGAAAATTTCAGCCCCGAGGTGGTAGCCTTGACCATTAATAGGATCAAGGTCAAGGGTGTGAACAAGAGCTTCTGGGGGGTGGTAAAGTGCGACTGTGAAGTAGCGCTGACGTCAATCTCGAACCACAGTTTCTCGCCGGTATTTCACCGGTTGTTGCCGCGGGGAGTCTGATCTGACTATAGCGTTCCATGATGATAAGCACACACGCCATTTTCGTGGGGGAAATGACACAATTTAAGCATTTTTAGGTTGTAGACATGACATTTGATGGCATTGCATTTAACTTTGATGTCACCAAATGGGAAATTGCCAAATCCTGGTGCTATTCGATTTGTCGTCGCCAATTCGTGGTCACATTTGCCAGATCCTGGTACTCTGACTGATTGCATTTGCGATCTGGCACTACATGTATGTATGCCGATTAACACTAACAATCTCTTTAGGGCACGGATGTAATACGTAGTAGGTAGGAAGCAGATGCAAAATCACTGGTGTTATGAGATTTATTCAATAATATTATCTGCTCAAGCGTGAGTAGTTCTCGTACACAACCTGGGCATAAGGGAAGCCGTCTTAAACGCTTGCAACAGCGACCTCAATCTGTGACAGGAGCGCTGGTAGTCACCACTAGCCTCCATCCCTATCGTGGTCCGGACACGATACCCCATCCGCTGGTCCACTTGCACGCCCTCAACCCTTTTGGACCTGTTTAGTTAGGACCTTCGCGCTCACATTTGGTTTGCTCAGCGTTGCGGCGCGGGCTTGTCTCATCTTAATAGCCTGGGATGCCGTCGCCTAGGCGAAGCCTGTCCAGGTGATTGGGCTCCTGATAGACTGCCCGAAGGCTGTCGCAATCTGGGAAAAGAAGTGGCGGCAGCTTCGTAAGTAGTTTGGGGCCTTTTGCCCGAACGGGGTACGGACGTTGTCGACACTCCGTACCCGCGCTCCTCGTATGCGCTAGAAGCCGTGCGCTTCAGACTGTCGCTTGGCAGCATGCGCTTGCTGACCAAGTGGACGAACCGGACACGAAGATCACGCTGGTCCACGATGTGGGCTGATCTTCATGGAGCTCCCGTAACTCCGAGGGTGAGTACTTGAGAATATCAACCCACGCCCAGAACATATCCTCACACGAGTTGCAGCTGGAACAGTTCTCGGGAAGAACCGAGGGGAAACCCCAGAGAGGGTAGAGACCACCCCGGCTATCGGGCTTCTTACGACAAGTCGTGAAATCTTTCAAAGGGATGCAGCGGGGCGCCTCCAAGTTGTCGGCGAACAGCTGCTCCTTCTGGACCAGGGCACGTTCGTGAACGTGTCCACCAACAAGGCCACGAGGAGCGACGGGTATCTCCAGAATGAGGTCAGCCCAGATCTCTCCTCGGAAGGCCAATGACCGCTTGAGTTGCTGGCAGCCTCTGGTTGATGGGCGCCACCACCGGGCCCCATGCATGCGCCGGGCAGCTTGGAAGTTTTCTGCTGCTGGTCGAGGTCGTTCGTGATCTTCCGGGGTTCATGGATAGCACCCTCCTCCTTTCCGCGGACCAAAGTGGTATCGATAGGAGTACCCAGTCTCCTTCTTCTCGCGGAGTGGATACTTCGGCGCCGTGTGCCTCTTAGAAGGCTTCGGCTTTGGCGGCCTTAGCACGCGCAAGGCCATCTGTGAGCTAGAGATGTTTAAGAGGTTTCTCCTTCTCCTCGTCTCCAGCTTTGGGAGAGCCCTTAGCCTTCATGGCAGGACTCCCAGAGCGCACAGACGTCCTGGGACTGTGATCACCGTGATCAATAGCAAGTGAGTGCACGCTGTCGTCGTCGCGCTTGCTGGGCACTGGAGTGTGCCCTCCCACGGAGCCCACAGGAGCATCGTGAGTGATCCCGGACTCGGCCTCGTCCTCACTGCCCAAATTGAACTCACATACAGCGAGCCGCGGGTTCGGCCGGTTGTCTGGAGAGACCGAAGGTGACGGACTGCGGTGCTTGCTTGCACGTTTGCTCGCTGCCGCGTCACCAGCTGAGCCGGTCGCCTCCGAGGCCACCTTAGTAGCCTCCTGGAGTGCAGAGCCTTTGCCGCAAGGCTTAGTGCTCTTGGCTTGCGCCTTTCTGGCAGCAGCCTTGGAGCGTGTTTTCGCACCGCTCTTCGCAGAGCCACAGGGCATGCTTAAGGTCGATGTGGAGACCGAGGGGAAGAGCGCTCAATAGCTGGTCGAGGCTCTAACTGTAACATGACCCTCCGGCGCGTTCGCGCAGCCAAGTCGATTAATTTCGACTTTGAGAATGAGAGTTTGTGACGTACACTTCCTCAGGTCGGTAAACCGAGCCTAAGGGGGGGGGAAGATGTAACGGGGTATGCAACCCCAAGTGTACCCCTGGTGAAGTGTGACACGTCACACTTTAGGATATCTGGTACATGGTACCAGGGTCGTCAGAGGCCAATCATTGGCTGATGACATAGCTTTACTATAGGTAGCTTATAGTTTGTAAATTTAACTCAAGCTTAACATACCTATAAATACATTTAGTTTACAGCTTACCTTAACTTGGTCACTTCGCTTCCTTAGTCAAAAGAGACCTGTGAGCTACTGTTCACTGATAGTTTGTATACTCTCGGAAGCCAACTTCTTTCACTTACGCAACCCCAAAACAACCTCATGCAAAAATATTTTAGCCAATCAGAATCAAATATAGCATTTACATTATATCAGTCACTCAGGGCTTAAGTTACAATTACAATCCCAAACACACCGACTTGAAGGTGCCACATATTAACAAAATGTGAATGTTGAATCATGCAATTTACAATTTAATTTATCGAAACCAGGGCTCCGACAGAAGGTATGCGAACTGCAGGGAGAACGACTTCCTCAAAAACTTGAGCCAAAAAGACTACGGAAGCACCCACTAGAGATGCTATGTCGTAACGTGGCCTTATTCGACTTAATTTTTATGGAGGTATGTCTATTGAGCAGCATTTTTTACACTCTATATTGACGGGCGTATCATACTATAGATGGAAAGCGTAGACTTATTGTCAAAGCTATGGCTAAAAAAATCTGCCTGCTATTGCACCCTGACAAGCGCCGTTGGGTACCGTTAGAACTGCGTGCAGGGTCGGGCGCGGCACATATTCAGGAGACATGCAAGGCAATGAGTGCGTACAAGAATGAAATGATACCGGCAGATGAGCACAAGTGTTTTGGAGAGCGATATGTCTAAAAAAAATATTGGGACTACCTCAAGACAATATACCGTGAATACTACGACAAGACTGTAAGTACTATGACAAGACTAAAAATACTACGACAAGACTAAAAGTACTTTATTAAAACGAATGGCTATAGGCCTCACAATCCTTTGGGTGGACGAGGATCACTCCGACTCACAATCCATTTGGTGGGGAAAGTATCAGAAACCTGAATCTAATGACGCCGCAAGCGACATACTTGCTACAAGGGGGAATTACTACCACCACACATGTAATTAAAAAGGAGACAAGGGATGTCTACGCGTCGTACTTCAAGAAGTTATGTGACTTCTGTATCTCAAATGATTACTCAGATCCCGCAACGATTCGGCATCATGAGTTGCCTTCGCTTCTTTGTCGAAGTGTACTGAGCTTACACAGCGCCAAGCCACCCCTAATACGTTGGATATGCTTCGAGTACTCCACTCTCACTTAGACGTCACGTCCGGATTCCCGGTAGCGAGTCGTTTGTGGTTCTTTACTGTGACGCTCACTGTTTACGGCATGTGCAGAAAAAATGAAGTACTGAGCCTCCGGTGGAAGAATCTCCCCCAAAGCCTCACGCGACCGAGAACTGCCGACCCTAGTGTGTCCTATGGCGTCCACAAGCTGGAAGGACGGAAGACAGACGTTGCATAAGGTCGCTGCTACACACATCCACAACCTGACGTACTCTCGAGATAGACAACGTGGTTGGCCTATGTACGAACGAAAACGGATCACGAGTGGAATGGCAACGATTACATTTTCCCAGCACTGTCCAAGATATTGAAGAGTGTTATCAAGACAGACGACACATCTACAGGCTGTGAGAACGCACGAGTAGAGTGGGGTAAGAAGATGTCTGGGCAGGCATTCATTACCTTGCTCAACTCAGCTGTACGAGATCTAAATCGTAATGGAGTGTCAACGCGTGGGTACATTCGACAGCAATGGCGCGATATATGCTTTACTTTTCACACTATCCGTCGCGCTGGTGTGCAGTACAAATTTATGTTTGCGCCACCAGAAGGACTGTGGTCACTGCGGATGGTGAAGTGGTGGGCCGGATGGACACAAAATGAGTCGGCGGAGACTCTAGTGCGTTATTTACTTGACCAAGCCGCTACGGACGAAGACACCCAGCTGGCGGACTGCGTAGCCCCTGATCGTGATGCGCATGTAGGCTGTCCTACCGCATTTTCCTGACGTAAGCGTAACACGATGGTGTGAGCGCCACAACCATCCTTTACGATGGAAAAGAGGTTAAGAACTGTTGAAAACTCAGTCAAAGCTCTAGAAGACAAAATAAATATGCTTCTCTCCATTATGCAACCAGCACACCAACAATCTCTGAACACGACACAGGAGGTCGCGGCCAAGGAGGCGAGGGTAACGCAAGTACCAGTTCTTCCACCCACGAAAGACTGGAAAGACATGTACAAAATGTATTCAAATGCTGACGCAGCTCGCCACTTATTCAAGCCTGTCAGTACATGGACAACGGTGGAGAGAAAGAAAAGTGGTGCTTTACCTAGTCGCCTGAGTGGTGCCAAACTTATTGCTGATGACGTATGAGACTTCTCAGTTCAATAGAGATCTCCAAGTCCACTCAATGCCGCCGATTCAACTTTATCATCGTACGCAGCCTACTACACAAAACACTTGCTGAACAACACAGCAGGTTCGATCGTGAACGTTCTCACAATTGATACGCTAGCCAGATGCATTCGCCTTGACAAAAAAAAACGGGTCGTAAAATCTAAGGACGCTTATCTGTAGCAAGTATTGTTAGTCTTGCCACAGTATTTTTGGTCTTGTTTCGTACTTTGATCTTATAGTAATTTTGATCTTGTCATAGTACTTTTCTAAAAACTACTATGTTTGGACTTGTTATACTTTTTTTGCACTCAATGTATTTTTTCCGTAAAAAACAACCTTCAAAATTTTGAGGATTTACAATTTTTGGATGATGGAAAGTGTGCTATGATTCGTCTTGCAATCGAAAGCTGCATGCTTTGTTGTTTTAAGACACGGAAGTTATTTCAGGCCAATATTGAATACAACAACAAGTAATTCGGAAGCAGCTTCCTTCCCGTCACATTTGCAGCTCACACTAAAGCCTGATCAGGGTTAGGGTAACCAAACAAATTAACCCCATTTACAAAACAAAATCAAGGAAGGCTCCATATTTTCAACAGAGCTATAGGGGACCTTCAGAAAATGACGCAAAGCACAAAATTAATAGGCATTTGCGTGCAGAAATGCAATAGCCAACAAGTGCATTTGTGGCGATATTTACGATTCAAATCTTTAAAAGAAAATCACACCAGCGTGCCTGCTCGAACCGCGCCGATGGCAGTAAATCCTGCTTCGTTCGAGGTTCTTCTAACCGAGTTTTCCAAGAACTACACGGTTAAGTGGCGTCCCGGTCAGCGCGGCCGCCCTCCTAAGCTACGCCTTCTACAAGCCTAAGCATGTACAGCGTCTCAGGCGTGGTCCACTCCCTTCCTCGGACCATTGCAGTGTTTGTTGCTGTGATGTAGCTACAACTATTTCGGCGCGGCGCGCGATCTGCTGTCCATTTATATTTGGCTGGACGTCGTCATTTGATTATGTGATGACGCAATTTGCAGGGACTTCCAAAACAGTTTCTGCAAAATGCGAGCGATTTAGTGCGACCTACCCCCGTAATTCGCTACAGGATTTGTGCGAGCGACATTTGGGATCTGCTATATTTTTTGAAGACCCCCATAGGTTTACAAGAGCGAAGCGCTTTATATATATAAATGCTTGCTACGGTGCAGGATATCCTAAGGCGCTCCGCCGAAAAATCGAGGAAGCGCACTATTGAAGGTCCATGGCTACTTGTAATTCAGCGAAACTCAACACTACACGGTTAAGTTTTCATGTGTCAACGTACGATTTGTTGGTCTAGTTCGCAGTCAAAACTTGGGGAGTGTTGATTTCCCAAGCATTTCGTTTTAATTCAAGTAATTAGTTTAAATCCAAAAACGTTTAATGTAGTGAAGTAAGCCCGAAAAAACTCAATGTTTGGGGCTACTTTAATGAAGTCCCAGAGCAATTTCTGTACATGAACGTGTTTGAGCGAAATACTGTGGTTCCGTTTTGAATTTGGATTTGTATTAATCAAAAATTAAGATGCTGCAGTAAAAAGCCTAATGTTTCACAAAACTTTCGATCAAGAAGCCAATGAATGGCATCACGCCAAAATGCTTTTTCTCAGTTCGATGGCGCACTGGGTGATGTGCTTGGATTGGCATCAGCTTCGCACGTCACACGAATTTCGTTCATCTTTAAAACTGAATCAGACTTTTTAAGCACGAAGGTTGTTCCCAACAAGACGCTTCTGTCGGGGTTAAGTACTAATGCTGTTGTCTTCTTCCGAGGTAGTTCTACAACAACAGAGATAACATTCGTGCCGCTAACCGCGTCGATGGAGCCATTTTCTTGTGCGGCTGTGGTGCCATTGCTCTCTGAGTCAACCTCAATCTCCAAGTTTTCCAGTTCACTAAAGCGGAATTCTTGACACCGGCAGATGTAGCTCAGTACAGAGTACAGAAGAAAAATTAGGATCTCGTGGCCTTGTACAGATATCCACTCCCAGACGCGCCAGCGATTGTCAGATCCAGTCAGTGCAGTGATGGTGGCGACGAAGAGAAATCCCTTTTGGAGTCGTCGAAAGTTAAGGAATAGTGTCCCTTTCCACATGACCAACGTTGTATCAATGCCGAGCTGCTCCCCAATTCTGTATCTGAGCCGTAACATCTTTAGATTTGCTGCTGGGTAGTGGTGGAGCAAGAACATGATGGAGGCCCAAGAGATTCCCCAAATGACCGCGATACCGATGTTGCTGACTTGTAGCTGCTTCAAGATAACGAAAGCAAGAGCCCACTCAACCGAAACAGAGCGAATACGAAAGATGTCGCTCCGCTCCAAGGATTTCTGCGTGATCCCCCAGCCGGCTGCAACAAACAAAGCGATCTCTGCTGTCTTTGCTAGCGCCACAACTTGCGCTAGAAGCGCTGAAATCGCCACTATATTGAATTTCGGACTTGCAAATTGGCCAGCGGTGTACTTGGCAGCAACGGAGAGTCCAGTGTAGACCACTTGGGTTGCCGGGATGGCCAACAACTTGTAGTGCAGAGCCACAGCACATCCCGTTGAAGCAAGATGCATGTGCCACATCCAGACGCAGCCTTATCCACCCCACAGCGCTGTACTTGCTGCATAAAAAGCAGCTCGAGTCGTGTCTGTTACCAGCATACACCCGCCGTCTGCCTTACAGAGCTCCATGCCTACAGTGCCTTTAACGGGTTCTCGGATGAGAGGAGAGATGGTACACTCCTTAGACCAGCGCTCATCGTCCGCCTTTGATCGACCTGGGACGTTCTCCGGGCAGTAGTAACATGTAGAGTCATGGTCGTTTGCTGGCGGTGGGGGATACTCGAGACACGATCGTAAAATGGCATCTGTACCGCCTAAAAGTTCGCATGCATCGATGTAGAAAGTGAGTTGAGTTGTGCTGCTGCCCATGAGTCTCGCAAAGTCCGATTGAGACGAGGTATTGCCCAATCCAGCGACTGTCTTCTTGGACTGGTACACGAGGCTGTCAGGAGATTTGTTCTCCAATGGGAAGACTGGCAATAGAAGTCGAGTGTGCGATTCGCCATGGCACAGAACGAAGGAGCGAATGAGTCATTGCTACTACTGGCACTGGCGTCCGATGGAAGATTAAGGAAACCTCTCGCTGCTTCGTCACAAGCCAATAAGTGCAGCATCACTCGATCATCGCCGTCCTCTAGCGTAGTCATTGGGAATCTGAGGTCGACCATTATCTCAAAGGTTCCGTCACTGCCGAGATCGAAGGTTGCGAGGTATTCTAAGGGCGAAAACACGTTGTCTAGGTCCACAAAGTAGTGAAAGTCAGCCTGGCCGAAAAGAGTCTCGAAAGCTGCCGAGGCGGACACTCTAGTGGTCGTGCAGCTTAATAGCAACAAGGGAAGAGCAAACCTCAGCATTGTGTGTTCTTGATATGAAGACTGAAAGACCAAAAAGAAAATGACATGAGATATAAATATTCCGCAATGGGTTCACCTTTGCTATTCTCACCTCACATCGGAAACTACAGTGTTGTAACAACTTCAAATGAAAAAAAAGAAGACGTAGAGCCTTGAGTTAAAGGTAATCGGACCCAATACCAGGCCAAAGCGCCAACGATAAATGATGAACGACATTTTGAATGCAAATCTCACTCCAACGTAGTTCCCCAATTGTATCTCGGGATTGATTCAAACCCGTACAAGGTATGCTTGGTACGTCTTTACGCAATTGATTTGCTGCCTCGAGCTTGAAGCTTACCACCAGTCCAACAAGTCATACAGAATCCACATGAGCGCAAGTTTATCGTGTCGCCATTAGGGTCACGTCACATGTCCGGTCTGAAGGGAATCGTGATTCAGCTCTGCTCATGGCGAACAATTTATCCCCCAAGATGAACAAATCTTCGTCGTCCAACAGAGTGACAGTCATAGGTACAAAAAAACGATGCCGCAGTCACTGCTCTGAACGTCGAATGCTGAGGTATTTTTTTGTTTACCATTGCGGATAGCTCTCGTGGGTCATTGAGGCCTCCCAGTGCAAATGAGGGTCATTCAGACGCCTCCGAGACGTTTTGTGCCTATAATTATCGGCGCTCAGTCTAATGAGCCTCGTCCTCAAGCAGTCGCAAAGTCATCATCATATATTTGATCAAATTCCAGTCGACAATGGCGTCTCGAAGACCCCCTTGCAATCGCTCGAAACAGCGCGCACTTTGCAGTCCCCATCTCTATTCAGCT
>NW_003303523.1:126920-132785 GCF_000142945.1 Phytophthora infestans T30-4 | reverse complement strand
TTTGACGTCAGTTTGATAACATGAGCCACGAACATGTAGTAGAGTCCAGCAATATTGGGGCCAACCACGTAGCGTTGAGCGATAGCAAGCCACAAGTCAGCTGTACAAAACATCTGCGTACACGATGGGGATCGAAAATCCATGGCTTAGATATGTCGTTAAGGTCGTTGTCTAGAAGATCAACTTGGACAAAGCCAGCGCTGCACTCGACAGTATCATAGCATATCATGCAATCGCTGTTAGATTTTGTTTCATTATTCAAAAATTAACATTATCAAAATTTACATCCCGGATATGTTTGTTAATACTGAATCGGTGACGCATCCACCCCAAGACGGTCACATTTGCACAGAGATAGCCTTCAGTATCAACAAGAGCTCTGTGACCACGCACGTGGATCAGTAATCGATAAGATGGATATATTGTAGAAAAGTCGAAAAGTAGATAAGTAACAACCCCAACAGTTCGCTCACCACTGCGGCGACGGAGTATGGCCCAAATTTGGACGGGGCCACCGCAGCACGTGAGCCAACTGAAAATTTGCAATTGTGAGAGAATTTGAGAGATACTTCGCTGGATTGAATGTGACCACGTCTCAAATATTAATACAGGCCAGCACAGATGCAGCACGCCATGACGTACACCGGCGAAGAATATAATTGAACATTTCTTATGACATGTAAAATCGATTGTTGTGCCCTGAATGTTCTGGTTTTATCTTACTATGCCGTTTCGACTTTTGAGGTTCCACCCACGTTGTGGGATTTTAGTAAACCAAAAAGCAGTATGTATCTGATAATTGGTAGCTTCCGGAATCTGCGGCGACGGCTCAACCTGTTGCTTGGCCTTTTTGACCGCCCTGACTCCCACTGACCTCTTGCCTTTCATCTTCTGGTTGCTTGGTGGGCTCCATATATCAGTCCGATACAACGCCCCGCCCGGGCGAGTGGCGTCACGATCGGTGGCCATTGCGGGAGGAAAAAGTATATTGTGAAAACCAATCAAGATGTCCAAATCATATGCTAATAGAACGATTTAAGGTGTTGATAAACGCGATTTATATATACAAACGGATTTTCAGATATTTTTAGGATCCACACGTCTGAATTAGAGTCCGTTTTATAATAGATTGAGACGTTCAAATATAGATTTCTCGGAATGCCCATACACGGCTGGGCATTCCAAGTTGAATAAACCTTCAATGGAGAAGACAAGAGCTTGTGTTGCAGTTAAGGTTGGCGACTTCGGCCACACTAGTAGAACAAGTGTGCCCGTTGAAAATGCCGACTTCGACTTTGATGAAGAACAAGATGGCTTTGAGCAAGTGTACGCTTTAGCAGACGAGAGGGTAAAGTTGGCTTTGGCAACTACTCTACGAAGACGACTCGGTCCGACAAGAAGCTATACTTGAAGCCAAGTCAACATGCAAAACAAGCGCAGTTCGTGGCGCTAGCTAGTGAAAATTGGCATGAAATGCTGGCCAAGGCTAGAGCCAACTACCACAAGCAGAAAACCTTTGATGGTCCGTTTGTTGTGCACGTGTTGATGTACGCAGCTAAGGAAGCACGACAAGGCATTCGTCGTGCCACTCCAGCTCGCATCGCCGAGGCCACTGAGGTCATCGATAGCTATATGGCTGAAAGGGCAGAGGTTCGTGTTGGTGATATCGCCCGTACCCATTGGGCAATTAGTCAAGCCCGTCAGCCCGATGATGCCAGTGTTAGTATACCGGAGAGCGCTACGTTCCGACAGATGCAGCATTTGGACGCAATGAGTACCTCACGTCAAGAAGATCGGGGTGCAGATAGCGTTTTCAGTACGCTAACAGTGCGGCTAAACGGATCGAGGAACATGAAGCTAACAGTTAATGTCAGCGAGCTTCGAACGCTGCTCGAGCTACCAAACTACAGCCTTATCGTCTGTTTTCGCACTTTCAGCCACCCCCAGAGCCTGCTGTGGACATGGAAGACGTAGACCATATGAGCGACTAGAGAAATGGAGGACCGATGTCTAATCAATGCCATTTATATATTTTTTCTCGCTTCGCTCATGAAAATCTAGTAGCAAGGAGTAGATATTATCTACTCCTTCCTACTTCGACATAAGTAGAAATTATACACTTAGTAGATATTATCTATCTACTAAGTGTATAATTTCTACCTTGACAATCGCGACTTTTTCAAAAAATAATGATATCAGTATTAAAAATATTTGGATATGTACAGTATACTCGATAGTTACTAACCTTCACGTTACTATCATTCAACTGAGAGAGTACTCACTCTCTCAGTTGCCAACCAGTGCTCGAAGATTTTGGGAGGCACCACCAACTCCGCCATGACACCAAATTCTTTTTCCTGCGATCGAATGGAGAATTAGTTGCACGTTTTGCGTCGATATACTATTTTCTGGATCGTATACCGGTCTGCTCGTGTGGTTGGGTCTGGTGGTTATGGCGACCCAAACGTCATGCCCGACCCGTAGTATGTTGGTGATTAACTTTCTAGCTGTCACTTCTGTCAATATGTGACCTCTGCTCAACTGCTGCCCAGTCAGCGGTTTATAACTACTACTGCGTTGTGTACTACGTACACGTTTGGGGCAGACATCCACCTATTCACTTGTATTATATTAAATCTTTCTAAAACCGGAGCGCACGTACGACTAATTCGACGCGCGTTGCATCGTGCACATGAGTCGCGTCCGAAATTCCCGCTTAAGCTAAATCAACAAGTAAGATATAAAAGTTGTGGGCATAGAGAAATAACTGTATCACCGTATGTGGGAATTGATAGGAAATTTTTACATGGCGTGCTCACGAAACGTGTTTCCACAAAACTACTGGATCACTTTTGCTGATTTGATTCATATTTTTTTTTATATGACCAATGTTTTAGTTAACCCTTTCGCGGTGCGAGGGCGCTTTTCTCGCCCTTTAACACTATTACCAAAACAAGGTGGAAAATGAGCTTGTAAAAGAGCGAATTTTGCGCCCTTTTAGCTTTTCCTCCAACTCTGTCTACCATGTTTCGTAACTACCAATCGCAGCAGTGAATAGAAAGAGGTTGGAGGTAATTTTGGATCGTCTGCTCATCGCACAGTATTTTATTGCTCCAACGACCGTAATCGGCCCTTTCTACGCGGTCGTGCCATGGATCTAGCGGTCAATCGCCTGACAGCCAGTCACCAGATATACAAAAGGTAAGACGAATGCACCTCTCCGACCTCCCATTTCGCTATAGTGTACTCAACACTAATGCGCACTACCTTCACAGACACTGAAGATAAGCTGCTGGTGCAGATCGCCTTTCAATTCGAAAGGGAGGGCTTACGAATCACATGGGCCTACGTGGCCCGCCGAATGCAGACCAAGCGGCCGGCCTGTCAACTGCGGCTTCGGCTGGCTAGCATCAAGCGGACCTACGGAAAGGCGATTAGTGGCTTTCCGCCATGTTTTCTCCGCGGCATGCCATCAAGGCGTCTTCTCGGGGCGCTGAGGTCACCACCACCACCACTCCTCATTTTGCAGCAAGTCGTAAAACCAGCATGCCGACCTTCTGCTACTCCGTCAAATTCTCTACTTCTCGGCGGCGATCGCCGAGCCCAGGTTTGTCTGTTTTGGGGATATTTGCATGCCGTCGTAAGACTGATGACGATAAGTTCGAAGGCGATACGCATGGGAGGCGCCGCCGGAGGCAGTCAGATGGCAGACGACGTGGATCAGGGAAACCAAGACTGCAGAGGTGAGGATACAGGACCCGCTGGCGGCTATATTGCGCGATATTGCGGGGGATGCCATCAACCACAGGTGACACAGGCGAAAAGCGCTTCAGGTGAGTCTCGGATTGTTTGTTCCACAATTGACGTCGGCAAATACTAACCTGTGTGTGTAGGTGCTGGTGTTGGGGGCTGTGGAGATAGTCTGGACCCAGCTGAAGCTGCAGAAGCCGTGGATATCATTTTCGGAAGTATAAGTGCTCACGACGTTCGCCAGCCCGCTGGACGCACATATGACAATGCTGGTGAGGTGCTACCGTCCAGTGTCACCCTTCTTCTTGCTGCCGTCGGACCACTCGGCGAAGCTGACGTCTTCCTTGACGTTGGATCTGGTGTTGACAACGTGCTTGCGCAGGTAGCACTTACAACGAACGTCAGAACGTGCATCGGGACCGAGCTGCGAAGGGAGCTCGTCTCCCTTGGACGACGTTGCATGCAGCAGCTACGCAAGCAGTACCCACGGCTCAGTAAGGTGCTGCTCAAGCAAGTCGATGTAGGAGATGTTTCGATGTCACGGCATTCTCCCCTTTGCGAGGCCACAATTGTCTTTGCTAACATCTTTCTATTTGAAGAAGATGCTAAGCTGATTGTTTCACGAGAGCTAAGCGCAATGCCAGAGGCATGGGTGATAGTTTCAACGTCGCTCTTCGGCCCTAGACATCGATCACCGTGCTCGGAGCCGTGCTGCAAGAGTTGGAAACTGGATCATCAACTAGAAGTACAATGTAGCTGGAAGGCTACACCTCAATCCATTTACATATACCGTAATAAACTTTGATCCATTCTGCTATCTCATACTTGCTTCTAATCAGAGTCTTTTCGACGCTCATGAGTGCCGCCACCAGAGCAAATGCAGCTTCGCCACCCAGTCTGCGTGCGGCAGCAGCAACCCGGCTGGGTGCAGTATCATCACGTCCTAGTGTAGCAGTAGCCCATACGTCATGCGAGTCACCACCGATTCCGCCGGGTTCATGAGCGTTGCCGTCACTGCCTGTGCCAGCCGCACCGCCAAGTCCGCGGGTGCCATCACCAAGTCTGTGATCATCCAGACCTCCATGTCTTCGCGCGTCGTCGCTGACAAGTCGGCGAGCGCCACGGCTACCAACTGTATGTGCTGCACCACCAAGCTCGCGCCAATCTTCGCTGTCTGTGCAAGCAGAAGCACTTAGCCTGCCACCGACTCCGCTAGGGTCACCAAGGCTACGTGCGCCGCCGACACCAGCTGCACCAGCGGCACCACTAAGTCCGAGACCCCCCGTCTCCAAGTCTGCGCGCGTCGTCTATGGCAAGTCGGGGAGCTTTACCGCCGCCATCAAGTTCGTGTGTGTCTTCGCCACCTGTGAGAACGGCACCACTGCCACGTCGGCGGGCTTCACCACCACGTTTACTAGTGCATCCAATTTCGCGATCATCACGACGGGCACCACTAAGTCTGCTAGCCAACACACTTTCAGGCCTATCGTCCAAACGGCTGCCGCCGTCTGGTCCAGGCGCAACTAGTCCAGTCAAAAGATTGCTACTGCCAAACGCAACAAAACCCTGGCGGAGCATTACCGCTAACCCCGAAAGCAGCAATACCCTGTGTATCATCATCTCCTTCGAGTCCAGTGCGTGAGCGATGGCACCTCCGAGATCTGCCCCGTACGCAATTTGGCGAGCGGTAGCAGACCGCCTTACTGCTTGAGACCTGGGTTCGTGCGCATCCTTCAACTTGGCGAGTTTGGGGTGTCGCCTGACATTTCCCTTATCTGTGAACAATGCGTTAGGGTAGTAGAATTGGTGGAACTTTTCCCAGCATGTTGATGTCGTCGACGGACACATGCATGGCTTGGAGGGGCGGTAATGCACAACTCGGCACAAACAAACACCATGCGTGAGGCAATAGTTGGTTACCTCGGTAGGATAACGTCCCTCCCATCGGCAAACAATACAGCGGCGCCGCTTTCTGCTCTTCTCGACATGAATTTGCCTCGAAGCCACGGAAGTACATGCAGTTGTCGGAAGCACAGCAACTACACTAGGAGAGGCCTGGGAAGAGAGCGTGTCGAGTTGGCCTCCTTCTCCTCCGTCACCCAATTATCCGCTGAA
>NW_003303523.1:123397-126720 GCF_000142945.1 Phytophthora infestans T30-4 | reverse complement strand
AGCCGCGCCACATCGATGAGCGCGAGCGCCAACTCTGTGCCAGCGTTGTACGAATGACCATCTGCAGTAGAGAATCGCCCGCGTATTTGATCAAGGCGATCAACACCTTGCATATTGGTATTATACTGAGCGACGCACTCTGGAGCTGGAAACGACTGCTTCTCGTTACCAACCATGCGGGTGATAGTTGTAATGTTCGTTGAGTCCGCATTGGACACAAGGTTGACCACGTTACCGTCGCACCATGACGCTGCAAGCATGCTGTGATCGTGCGAGACAGCTGGGCGATAGCCCCCTCGGGTACAGTCGTCTTTGTGAAGAATAGTGTGACCTGGGAAATGTTTGCTGTTGGCACGGATAGTGCCGCGACCATAGAGGCCTTTCAGTCGGAGCTCCTGGAGAAGCTGCACGGACGTATAATAGTTGTCCATGTTGACAACCCTATTTGTTCCGAATAGCGGTCTTGTTACCTCCAACACATGCTGTCTGATTTTAGATACTTCCTCCAGCTCCTCTCGCAGGTTTTGCGCTTCAACTTGGTCAACTACACCATTCAGTCTGTCCAAGATGTCGCTTCGGTTGCAGTGAAGTTTGTAATTCAGCGCGACCCACGTAGTAGAGCAGCACACCATGTACAGCCGGAAATGATATTTCCCAGTAGGCTTCATGGGATTATACACGATCATGTGGCGACCTTGACGCGAACGACACGCAACACTTGCTTCATCTAGCGCAACATCTCGACCAACGCGAATATACTGACCACCAGTGATCTTTAGCAGGTTTAGAAGAGGTCGGATGCGAGCTGCAGCATCTTGATCTAGTGTGTTAGGGACCGCATTGAAGCTCAGACATCGCCGCAGTAGCTTGAAGCGATGCAGCGTCATGATGCCATCAAGCGAAGTTGTAACACCACCAAAAATTAGATCCTCCGCTTGTAGACCCCAGTAATTTGCGTACTCGCCTTTATCGTTCGTTGCCATGAAGAATAGAATGCCCAGGAAAATCATGAGCTCGTCAAGTGTGAGCTGGTTCGCCAGCCCAATGCCGTTCACCACGGCGTACTTGTTAGTTTCATGCAGCACTTGACGCCAAAAGTAAAGCGGTATGTAGGCAAAGAAGCTGGAACTGGCAGAATGCTCAAACAAATGTTTAAACTCAGGTCGCAAGTAGCTTCGTGTCGATCCATCACCGTGCTTGTACATATACGAAGGCATCTGAACTTCTCCAGACGGAACAAAGCGCATGCTTCGGATTGCTTCAACTTCAACGAGGCTGGTTGGAAGTAACTCAGTCGGATCGAAAGCTTCAAGTACTTCTTCTTCTTCGCAATCTGAATCATTTTCCTCAAAGTCGATCTCCAGTGGGATCGGGACGTACGAGGATTCTCCAATCCGGGTTCTTTACGCGTGTAAGCACAGTGTAGTTTTTGATGCCAACCTGCACCATCCCAACGCTGATATGCTCCACAGCGCTCTGGAACTGACTGTCTAGCCATAGAATCTGGAACAGCGAAGCGTTCTTCCCTTTTTTGACTAGGCGATACACACGACCAATAATGTACGCCGTGCCAATTGGTCTGTAGACCTTTGCTTTCATCCATCGATCTTTTTCGGGCGAAAATGCAACTAGCTTGTCCACGTAGACATCCTGCAGCATGACGGGAGGCGTACGTGTAGGAGTTGCTGTCTCAGTTGGTGCTGCGCGCCCTGGTTGTGGTGATTCTAGGCCTACAGCAATTTGGCCTTGGATCTCGCGACCAGTACTGACTGTCTGCACCGTAGTTCCACCAACATCACGGCCCCGTGCGTCTGCAGTACCAACAAACAGATTGTTACGTTGTGGTTAAAACCAATACCAAACTCATAAACACACCTTCGGATATTGGGCCGCTAGTGATTCGCGGGAACTTCAAGAGCTCCTCGGCCCCCATGCCCTCCTTGTGCACCAAGTCCTTCTCGCACTGCTAGCGTTACATGTCCGGCTCTGACGGCTAAGTCGACAACACCAACTGCACTGCCGCCACCTTCAGTGCTGGCAGCGTTCGTGGCTCGAGGGCCTCCACGCCCTCCTTTAGCTCCGCGCCATCCTCGAGTTCCACCTCTTCCTCGGGTTCCACGACCGCCGCGGGTTCCACGCCCTCCCCGGGCTCCAGGCCCTCCTCCCGCTCCACGCGCGGCACCGGCACGGCCGACATGAGCCATCGCATCATCGCCAAAAGTTCCACCTGCACCAACAACAATGCACACAGTTAGTAACTAGAACCGCACCACCGTCACTGCCTAACCCACACCTTCAGCGCTTCCGCCGCTCGCTGCTCGTGAGGTGCCACGCCCTCTCCGAGCTCCACGCCCTCCTCTCGCTCTACGCGCGGCACCTGCGCCGGCTGCTAGAACGTCAGCACCCATAGCACCAGCACGGCAGACATCAGCCATCGCAGCATCGCCAAACGTTCCACCTTGCACCAACAACAATGCACACAGTTAGTTACTAGAACCGCACCACCGTCACAGCCCAACCCACACCTTCAGCGCTTCCGCCGCTCACTTCTCGTGAAGTGCCACGCCCTCTCCGAGCTCCACGCCCTCCTCTCGCTCCACGCGCGGCACCGGCGCCGGCTGCCGGAACACCAGCACCCATATCGGCGGCACGGCCGACCGCTGCCGCCTCACCGGGAGCTGCACCTGCTCCAAGATCGCCGCACTCGCCTCTTTCATCGTCGTTGGCAGCGCTGGTGCCTATATCAAAAGCAAAACAAAACACAATTAGTCCACGGCGTCTTCAGCACCCCTCAGTTCGGCCTCCGCCTTCAATACCTTCTTCAGCACCGACTTCGAGGAGGCGCGTCTTCGCAATGTACCTTAGGACGGCCATTTCTCCAAGTAGGTAGTCAGTCCCCTCTTCGCCGTCGTGTCGCCTTCCAGGCCGAATGTATTTGTAGCGTGTGTCCAAAGACTTGGTAGAAGGCTGCTTGGACGTCCACCCGGCCTTTGCCAACACTCGCCACTCGCTGTTGAACACAGCAACGCCCCCGAGGCTGCTCGCTGTCTCATCAGGCGCCTCCTCGCTACCAGTACGCACGCGTCGCCGCTTCCTTGCCATATCCGTGCCTTCATGCCTGCGCTTCTGGCCACGCGGCACTTCCGACATTTTCTGCTTGATTTACAAATGAGGGCGGGGACGGATGGACGGCTGATACGCGTCGCCTATTCGTGGAGAGTATAAGGGTACATAAATACATATATTCCATCACGACTTGTTTTTTTATATACATTCAAACAAAGAAACAATAAATTTTTGGGGTAGCTCCATAATTTGGGCGC
>NW_003303523.1:114415-117551 GCF_000142945.1 Phytophthora infestans T30-4 | reverse complement strand
GTATAACAGCCTTCTGTGCAGTTCCCTTTCTGCCGCTTGTTAGCCGCACCGAGATACACTTCAACTCTGTAGCATTCAGAAGAAGATACAGCATAATGTAAGTGACTTCCCCCCGTATTCTGTAGAAAGAGGAATTGGCAATGTGTATGATACTGAGAAACACCCCGATACTACTGATACTACTAGGAATTCTGTATCAACGTACCGAGAACAGTAGCCAGTCTCCGCGCAACACGTCATGTAAACCTTAGTCCCGTACTTGTGAAGTTTGTCCTTGTTGTAGACGCGCACCGGATTGAACTTGCTCCTGTTTGGAATGGCGCCTTCGTCAAAACGGATTCGCGTCCCCAACCGGTAGCCACGCCGAAATGTTTTCTCGAGTACCGGTCTGACTTTCCATGCCTTGTCCTTAGACGCATCTGCAGCGTTGCTACTAGCGAAATGCAGGTAACGAGTGATCATCTTGAATCTGTCTCTCTTCATACACCTGGAGAACGTTCCACGAGGGACTGCACCATCTTCTCGAGTAGACCAGTGTTTTTCCAGGCCATCCGTATGAGATCAAAGGGTTCGAGCAACGAGGAGACCAATCACGTGGATAATTTCGTGAGCCTGGATAGGTTTTACTCGCCGTAGCTTCTCTTCAGTTTCTTGAACAGAGTCGACCTTCTTTTGGGGATCCTTTGCTTGTGCTTGAAGCTGCTTCTCGCGTTGCTGACGTGCGACAAGCGGGATACAAGCCTCGCGAAACAAATTCGTCTCCTTCTGAATCACAAACGAGAGCTTCTTGGGAAGAAAGTAGAAAAACATTCCTAATGAGGACTCTGCAAATGCTGCTGCAGATCTAGCTGGCCCCCAGTTTACGTCGTACAACTGCGCGGCTTCAAGAGTCAAATCACCTGTTTTCAATATAATACAGAGTTAGAAAAGAATCAAAATAGTTATTCTGTAGACGACCGACTTACCAGAATGTTGCTCGTCATAAATGTTCAACCCAGAAGTTCCCAAGCGCCGCATGTCTTCGTCGGCTTGCACAAATAGCTCACTGTCCTCCTCACAGTCGCTGTCAGACTCTACTTCGCTTTCGTAGTCCTCTCGTGGCGACACGGGTACATCCAGCTCATCATCGAAGACACAACCAGCGCCATTTGCACATGCATGATGTCGCGTATGGGCTTTACGGATTTTACTCACCATGCTCGATATAAAGCATGTGGGTTCATAATACGTACGATTGCAGGATCTTGTACAAATATACAGACACCGATCTTTTTTTTTCCTATACAAATTTTACGTTGAGACTTTTTTTTAACATGCTTGATATCAAGCATGTGAAAAATAGTCTGTGCATTCAAGATTTGCTCTCGTAACGGAGGGGTTAATCTAAGTATTGCATTTTCGGGTTCCCTGCCAGCAAGGATCCCCATGGGAAAGAATGCGGCGTATGAGTTGGCCCGCCGTCGTGCGCCGGTTGAAGAAGTGCTGCCAGCGGAAGAACAAGCGGCACCAACTTTGGAGGTGACGCCCACTCCTCCAACTCCTTCTTCGAGTTTCCCTCCGCGTACTTCAGCTTCTTCACCGTCGACTCAAGCAGGTCAAGCAATTCAGTTAGATACAGAAGAAGAAGGTGGGAGCACCACTACTAGTACGGAGGATCCGGAATACGATGCACGCTCAGGTCATGAGCGTGCCGACGAGTCGACGAGTGAAAGCGACGATTTCAACGGGATTGATGAGTTTGATGGCGAGAACTTCATGCATGCGCTACGTGGGGAGAAGCTGTTCGGGTCAGTTGCTGTAGATGATGTGAATCTGTGCGATGAAGCTGAAGATGACAACGACAGTATTGGTTGTGTCTTCGATGATGAGCTGGATGTACCCGTGTCGCCACGAGAGGACTACGAAAGCGAAGTAGAGTCTGACAGCGACTGTGAGGAGGACAGTGAGCTATTTGGGCAAGCCGACGAAGACATGCGGCGCTTGGGAACTTCTGGGTGAAACATTTATGACGAGCTACATTCTGGTAAGTCGGTCGTCTACAGAATAACGCTTTGATTCTTTTCTAACTCTGTATTATATTGAAAACAGGTGATTTGACTCTTGAAGCCGCGCAGTTGTACGACGGAAACTGGGGGCCAACTAGATCTGCAGCAGCATTTGCAGAGTCCTCATTAGAAATGTTTTTCTACTTTCTTCCCAAGAAGCTCTGGTTTGTAATTAGAATGAGACGAATTTGTATCGCGAGGCTTGCATTCCGCTTGTCGCACGTCGGCAACGAGAGAATAGCAGCTTCAAGCACAAGCAAAGGATCGCCAAAAGAAGGTCGACTCTGTCCAAGAGATTGAAGAGAAGCTACGGCGGGTAAAACCTATCCAGGCTCACGAAATTATCCACGTGATTGGTCTCCTATTCGATACAGCGATATGTGGCTTTCAAAAAATATTCCCGCCAGTTATTCTTGGGGTTTGTTGACATGACGATTGTCAATGGGTTCATCCTGCACAAACTCATCTAGAAGAAAAGGGGAGAACGCGTACCGACGCACGCAGAATACATGCGAAGACTGCAAACAGAGCTTTAGCAGCAACAGAAGCCACATTGCGTGCAAACACCAACGCAGAGGACTTGATTACGGAGCCAATGCGAACGCAGCCACACGCCCGGCAGAATACGACCGACATGTAGGATGGAAATGGCAAGAACAAACGTCGTCAGCACCTTTGCAAGGTATGCTCGGCAATGGCGACGCCCCAAACGAAAAGCTTTGGAAGCAGCTACTTCTGCCCCCAGTGCACTCAATCACACGACGGCTACGTACCTCTATGTAATCGCGTTCGGAGAGAGGATAGCGGCAACACGCTCACGTGCAGCCAGATTTGGCACCAGGTCTAGCGAAACGGAACTGCGATTCCAGCACACCTGAAGAAGCGCATACGCTTTCGCAAGCGTAAGCGCGCTGACGAAGAGAAAGAAGACAGTAGTTAGCTAGCTAGTAGTCAAATCAATAGACTGTTCGCTCACCAAACTTGCAACGGGGTACGTAGCCCTAAGTGTACCCTGATTACATGAAGTGTGACACTTCACACTTCAGGTGTATGACACGTCATACTCCGGGATATTTGGTACAAGGTACCAA
>NW_003303523.1:97224-99962 GCF_000142945.1 Phytophthora infestans T30-4 | reverse complement strand
TTCATTCCTGCTCTCGTGTTCTCCTCGTCTACAGTTCGATGTGACGCAACGTCTCCACGTATTCCTCGGCTTCGTAGGCATACGCAGCGTAACGACATCACTGAAAGTGCCACGTCCATCGAACAGCAAAGCTTTCACTCGGAAACGGTACGCAGCCGTCGGCGTAAGACCGTGGAGGGTAAGAGTACCGCTCTTCTCCGTGACGTCAGTGGCCGGAAGAGTGACCAAACGTACAAGACGAAAGTCCTCATTGACGGAGCGATTGGCCATCTCGATCACGAATCCTTCCACGAGCTGGGAGAAGCCAAAACGAGGAGCTTTCCAGCTCACTTTGACGCTCGAGGATGTCAGTGGAGTCACTCGGAGCTTGTCTACGGTCTCGTCACTCACTCGTGCTCGCAGACTAGCGTCACTAATCCCAGATTTGGACGAATTAAACAGGTCTCTAAAGGAGACGAAGCTGCTGCCTCCACCGCCTCCAGCTCCGTCAACACCTGCGCCTCCTCCTCCGCCACCGAAGAACCCTCCACCTCCGCCTCCACCCGCTTGTTTGCCACTCTGTCCACTCCCGCCACTTCCATTTCGACCATTCGAAGGCCAATGCGATGCTGTCAACGGAGACACGGCGACGTCCACCAGAGATGTCTGCGGGTTCAACAGACACGTGCCTTCAAGAGAATAGCGATAGGAACCTGCAGTCCCCGCCACACCTGCCGTTGTTGGCGTGGCGCCTGTGCCTCCAGTTGCTAGAACGAAGTAGTCTGCACTACTCGCAGCAAAGCCCCAGTCGAGGTGTCCATGTCTCGCTGGGAGTCCCTCGAAGTCTCTCGTGTCTCCCGGTACATTCGAGGAATGATATTCGTCTCTAGCTGCTTGTCCAGTCACACGTGAGTCGAGTGGGATCGTTGTCGCATCCGGTGCAAGACCAGACTCTGCTTCATCCAAGCCACCGCCGCCTCCTCCATGGGCACAACAGTAATCCGTCGAGCCCGCACCGCCACCTCCAGCAGCTACGACGGCTGTTCGTCCATTCACGCGCACTTCAGACGCGCCACCGCCCCCGCCGCCTGGGAAATCGCCTGTGCCGCCGTTTCCACCGCCGTTGAACCCACCCCGACCGTCTTGAAGGCCTCCACCGCCAACCAAAATGTCCACAGCATCACCGGCACTGACACGGAAAACTCCACGTGCAAAGGCGCCTCCTCCGCCGTTACTCAAGTCGCTTGAAGCTCCGTTTGACGACCTCGCACCAGCTCCCCCAGCGCCCCAGGCGTAGACATCAAGAGCAACAATTCGATGCGCAAGATGAGGAGCAGACTGGTCAATTGGAACTCGATAGGTCTGGACACTTCCCGTGTAGAAGAAGGAATGTTCCGCCAGTCTTTCGCCCGACCACGTGACTAGAAAGACAAGAACAGCTCCGTGCTCGCCAGGTTTGGCTTCATCGCCACTGGTAGAGCCGCCACTGCCGCCGTTCCCAGTCAACTGGACGTAGTACCAGTCCTGTGTGTTAGCGCATTGCTGACGAGCTGCAGCGATCACCACTTGGCGTGTTCCAAGGGTTAAATCCTTGACGTTGTCGCTGTTCGAGTCGTCTTCAACCGTGTAATCTGTCAGAACTCTGCGGACTGGGAGAGATACCACCTGGGCTTTCAGCCACCGTCTGGAGCGGGCCGGAACCTAACGGGGTGTTATTCCTTTTCAGCGACTTTCCTGAGAGATTTTGTGGGGGAGATTTTGGACTGGCGGCAGTCCACCAGTTCAGCTGGCAATCGCGTCCACGTCGAGCCGAGAGTTGTGCGGTATTCCACATCGTCGCTCAGCTCTTCCAGTGCATGACCGCCCAGCACCTCAGGTGTGTTCCAGACCACAGTAAGCGGGTCTCGAGCTACCCGTAAGTTCGCCACAGCACCCGGAGCTGTTTGCAACGTTGTGAATTTGGCTGAAGGCAAACTGAAAGGTCCTTGGCCGTTGGCATTCGTCGCAGCAACTCGAAACTCGCAGGTGGAACCTGGCGGACGATCCAAGGACAGCAGCAACAGTTACAAAGGTGTCACTGTTGCCACTAAACGCCGGCGGTATACGCTCACTGATCGTAGTCCAGCCGATCTCACTGTCGCATTGTTGCTGAGCCTGGAAGCTGGTGACGGGGAAGAATTCCCTAGCAAAGATGCCATTTTCCTGCGTGAGTTCTCGACGCATACGCCACGAGATCGTGACATGAGAAGTCGTTGCCGCTAGTAGCTCGGGGGTTGAAGGAGCTCGCGGTACTGGTGTCGCTGGGATCTCCAGTGGTTCACTACGTGCACTCCATGAACTCCAGCCAATAGCGTACGAATACTGCGCTCGAACACGGAAGCTGAAGGCTCGACCAGTCTGCAGTCCCGTGACTTGGTAGCTGCATTCATCCGAGCAAATACGTCGATGTCGACCAGGAGAACTCGGAGCCATGCGCAGATACTGAACAGCTACTTGGTCTCCGTCTCCAGTCCACTGAGCTGACACCGTCTCTGTATACAGCGACAGCAACGGCAGCGGATCTTCGCCGTCGTACGCCACGAGATCAAAGAGAATGATCCACTCGAACGCTCCATCAGCGTCCAGCGCATTCCTCTCCACCTGCACCTGTGTGACCTGCTCCAGAGACTCGATCGCTGTCTTCATGGCGTCTGCACGGTTAGCTCCGAAAAGGTACGTATGCGGAACTGATCAGATTCTAGATCAGATATTATCTCGAA
>NW_003303523.1:91767-97124 GCF_000142945.1 Phytophthora infestans T30-4 | reverse complement strand
AGCGAGTCGTGACAGTTTTGCAAGACCTCTTGAATCATCGTTGTTGGTACCACAAGCCGCAGCTTGGTCTCCTCTTGCCAACCGTGGTCGTACCGACGATTCAATCCAAGATAGTGAAGCACGCCGTCTTCTGATAACACGAACCGGTCAGCATAATTCCAGGCATCTCGAGCTTCTTTGTAACTCAGCTCTTGTGCTTGGCCCTGAAGCACCTTCTTGATGTTAAACCACTTCTGTTCCTCGTCTTGTGCCACTAGTATCCGTCTGCGTCGTTCCCGCTGTATCGCTACCGGGTCAACATCTTCCGCATCGGGAAATGCCGCTGGTACAGTCTTGTGAGGATGGTCTGGCAAATCTTCGCCGAATGAATCTTCGGTAGACGTCTCTCGTCGTTCTTCATTCTGTTCTTGAGCTTTTGAGACATCCTCCGAGTGTCCATCTGCAAACCTGACGCGTTTCTCGGCTTTCGTCTGTCGCCGAGTCATCACTGCTATATTACCATAATCGCACTTTGGTGAGCTGTAATCAACCACGAAATTTTCGAAAGTTTTCCACTTTGAAGACTCGCTGCCTGACAGTACATGTACTTGACGCTCTGCTCCTCGTGACGAAACATCTACCGAGTCTTCATCCGGCTCGTAGATCATTTCCTGGATGCGGTTCAGCGATGCCAATTCCGACTTGCGAGTTTCAGCCAAGATTACCCGACTGACCTTCGATTCCAGCGCTTCAGTGGCTAACGAATCCGCGGCCGCGTTGTATTCTCGTACAACGTGAAGATAGTTAACTGATCGAAGCTTGGCCGTGAGTTCCTTGTGAGTATTCAGCAGCGCTAGCAAAGTTTCCTTCCTGCATGCGATCACCCCTAGTGATTGTTGAATCGCGAGCCTTGAGTCACCAACGATGACTAAATCCTCGGCACCGTGCGCAATAGCAGCCTTGACACCGTTTATCATACCTGTATACTCTGCCTCATTCACCGTGGTAGCCGAGAGGTAAGCGTTTGCAGCAATCACTATCTTCCACTCAGGAAGGCTCCACAGCACCCATGAACAACTCCCGTAGCCACCGTACTTCTCTGTCTTCGCTGATCCGTCAAAAGACATGACGAATCCGCTGTAATTACGGGAAAGCCTGGCGTACAGCAACGCGGGGTCCATTCGAATAGTCGGGGAACCCTTGTTTGGAGGCGCCACCGGCGCGAGCGAGTCTTCCAGGTCAACGAAGCTCGTGATGCTTGACTGCAGTAGCTGCGCAAAGGCGACATCCTTCTCCTTCACGCGCTGCACCTTAAGGTGCCACTGCGATAGCAGCACTGCGAACTGGACCGCGCGTCCGAAGAGAGACTTCGACTTATGCACCCACTCTAACGTCGAGAATCGTGTATAGACATGTAGCGTCTTTCCTGCCAGCTGGACGTAACAGATCTTCAACAGCAGAAGTAACGCCAAAACTTCCTTCTCAGCTGGATGGTAGTTCATCTCGGCTTCCTTAAGCACCCGACCGAGGAGCCGTACGGGGTGTAACTTGCCTTCATGTTCTTGCATTAGCGTAGTGCTCAACGCCCATTCATTCGCAAAGAGCATGACGTGAACTTCTTTCGACCGATCGAAGTGTCTGAGGATGGGTGAATGTGAAACACTCGTCTTCAATCTTTCGAAGGAATGACGTGCCACAGAAAGGCCACCTTCAACGACAAAGTCTTCATCCTTGAGCTGGTACAGCGCCGCACCGTAGACCGCGAAGTCTTGAATGAAGCGGCTGTAGTAATTAACCGCTCCAAGAAACGACTGCATGCCCTTCTTGCTCGTTGGAAACGAAAGCTCGGTGATGGCCGCAAGCTTCTTGGGGTCAGCTCTGATACCTTCTGGCGAAATTTTATGCGACAAAAAGTCCACCTTGGGTTGGCAAAAGATGCTCTTGGTGAAGCTAATGCTGATCCGACACTGTGCGAATCTTGCTAGCAATCGGTCCTGCGTCGCCAGGCAGCTGTCGAAATCCTCGCCACCGAAGCAAATGTCATCCACAAACGACCGTCGACCAAATACAGGTACCAGCGATGATTCGTCTGGCTCCCCGTTCGTAAACATGTCAGCGACGGGGCTGTTGACGAGTTGTAGTACAGGGTCGGTTTCTACCGGTGTTTCGCAGTCTGCCGCGAACTTCGTTTGAAACGAACCCTCGGCGCTTGGCCCACGACGTTCCTTGGCCTGTTCTTCAGCTAAACGCATCTTCTCCGAGTATTCAAACCAACCTCCTTTAGGCTGAACGAACCCCCAGAGTGCGTTGTCAATCATACGCTGATAGATCATCGGCGCGCTCTTTAGCCCGAAGGGCATGCGTAACCACTCGAAATGTCCGAGTGCGCAGACGAACGCCGATACTTTACGCGCTCGCAAGGTCATCATGACAGCCCAGAAGCCGCTTGCTGCATCCAGCGAGCAGAACCATAGGTAGCGCTCGAGATCTGTTAAAAGGTCGTCGACTAGCGGCATTGCATATTCCATGATCGCGGTGATAGCATTCACCATCTTGTAATCAATGCAGAGCCGGATGTCCAGCCCGTTCTTTTTCATCACAATCACGATCGGCGATGCCCATGGACTGTCTGAAAAGACGATCAGTCCTGCACGCAATAAAGCGCGCAGCAGCTCGTACAGTTTCCGAGAAATCGCAGCGGCACGCGTCGGGCACGCTGTTTAATTGGGGCGTGCCCCTGTGTGTCGATATCGCATACCGCTCCGTAGGCTGGCGGCGGCAGTGCGTTACCACTAGCAATCCGGATGTGCTCGTGGTTCTTTAGCGTCGCGACTAGACGTTCTCGGCGTTCAGTCGACAGCTCAGGATCAGCAACATTAGGCGCAGTGTAGTCAATTGTCGTGTTGATCTCTTCGGTCAGATCCGGCAGGAATGCCAGCTCCTTCGCGTAGTCGTCCAAGCCAATGTTGTTAGCTGGGTGTTCGTAGAAATCATTTCTCGTATCCTCCGTTGCTTCATTTCCCTCGGTTGTTAACACTCAAGCAACCGAGATGTATGTTCCGTCCAACGCCGCTATGGATTCTTCCCTCGACTCAACATTGCCATCCGTTTCGATTTCAACAGTCGGTACTTGGTCCATCTCCTTCCCATCCTGGTTTCCCATCTCTGGGCCACCTGCCGAGTCGTCGCTCGCAATATTGAATGCGTGGGCCGTCGACATATTGGGTTGTTGACTTTTGTTCCGCTCCTCGTTCTGCCGCTGTCTTGACATTTCGGAATTCGCACCAATCTTGCAATGAATACTCGGTGCCGTACTCAACACCTTCTGCGCGATGCCTGTATCCTCTGGATCAACCACCGGTGGCTCGTTCGCAGATTTGGTGACACACAAGGCCGGGACAGCTTCGTCAAAACGGGTGACTCCATTCAATCCAGTGCCGTGACTTGTCGCTTCCGTGGTCACCCCTGACTGGACACTAACACTCGTTGGCGTATGTACCACGTTTACCGGCCTCAGTAGTCCGTGTGTACGCACTACCGAGGCTTCGTTCGCGTTATTGCTTCCGCCATGGGTTGTCGTGTAAGTGTCCAAACGTTCTGCGGAAGGCTGACCGTCGGCCAAATCCCCGGCTGTCACCCCAGACGCCAGACAGGCTTCCACTTGTTCACGCTCTTCCAGGATCAGTGCCCAGCGCTCTGCACATGTCAGACGAACACTAGAATCCACTAGCGAGTCTTCTAGAGGTCGTGCTAGCACCCCACCGGGTTCTGGGTAGTATGGTCGATCAACTGCTGAAGGCTGAGTTGCAAGCCATTGTTCGTAGATTTCGCATTCACGCTGAAAGAGCTCGCGGTCTCTACAGCCTTCGTAGGCCAACACTTGCCAGTCTTGGTACTTCTTGGACTCCAGACGCACATAGCCGTCACCTCGTGGCAAATCCCCATCTGGAATCCACATCGCGATCGAGTCGTGTGCTGGTAGGTACACAGCTCGATCGGACACGTTGGTCAATCGAATGCTCTGAGGCCGTCCACGTCGAAACCTCGTCACTGACGGGATTAGCTTGTTCGTTCGACGAACCCACAGTACGTGTTCTTCCAGCCCGACTTGACGCTTCGCTAGTCGATATTCTCGCCACTCGTGCGCTTGAATATCCAACCGCTCGGGTGGCCCGGCGTTAACATGGGAGCCGTATTCTTCGCTGTCGATCATGTTCTTGGTCTTTATCAGCGGGATTTGGACTTCGTGCGGTAATTGCGCCGCGCCGTGGAAGAGGTCCAACCGGATCCCAGCTGGGATCATAAAGTCGGTCCCGAGTACCACGTCGACGCCTGCACTATGCGCCATTACCCACATCTCAAACTCGTACACCATCTCCCATCCGAGCGTAATCTTGACGCACGCTCGTCGCGTCGTAGACACCTTGCCTTCGTTGATTCCTTGAATGTCAATGCGGCGTCCGTGATCAGGTACATCTCGGAGTCGCAACTTCTTGGCAAAGGCGTCAGTGATCACACTAACGTTCGCTCCTGTGTCGAGGAGGATCCTCGTTCGCTGGTCGTTCACAGCGCCTTGCACCAGAGCTCTCATTCTGATCCGTCGGTCGAATTTCTTGGCCGACCACCACCCCTGTCTCTCGCCAGGGTTCAACTTCATCATCTTGGAGTGACCCTTGGGCTCGTCTCGCGCTGCACTCGAAACCAAGCCGAGCGAACCCTCGCTGGTGCCCTCATCAGCATCAGCACACTCCACTCTCTCTCCAACACCTCCACCGAGGATTCTACTCCTCTCCTTTTCATTTTCCGTCGCGTTCACACTTGTTACGTAATTATAAGGCCATTCACTCTGCCCCATGAAAGCAAAGATACACTCTGCTTCCATTGAAGGCTCGGTTAGCTGTGGTAGCCCGATAGGGACCAACCCAGTTGTAGTTGGCGGGCTGCCTAGTTTAAATGACGTTCTTGAACGACGGCCTTGAGCTCTGGCGGGAGTTCCTCCTTCGTGCCTTTAGTGCGCACGAATTTGGCAAGGTCTTGGAAGTTGCGGAAAAGTTCGCATTGTCCAGCATCGTGGAGCTGCTTGCAGAACTTGCATCGCTTGTTGCAGTAGTGGGCGGAGTGACTCATGCCACCGCACACCGCGCATGGTCCGTACTGTGGGCGTCGGTTGTCGCGGTTGGAGTCACGTCGACCGCGTTGGTCCTGATTGAACCCACGGTCACCACCTCGGCGATCTTGATTGAAGCCATTATCGCGATCAGGCATGTTTCCACGATGAGACTTTCCCCAGTATGATGGAGGCGATGGAAATGGCCGAAAATCATATACATATCGAATTTTATATTTTCCGCAGCGACATGATCGGCAGCAAGTTTAGA
>NW_003303523.1:80986-91667 GCF_000142945.1 Phytophthora infestans T30-4 | reverse complement strand
TGCATGCCACTCAATTGATAACAACTCACTGGATAGCCCATCCGCTGTTGAAGTGACAACAATCACGTTAGAAACGGTGTACAAAACAAGAGCGAGTGTGCAAATTGAGTGGCACTACAGTAGATAATAGGCACTCACTCACCCGATGGACAAAAACAGGAATGACTACCGAGGTGCCGCTGACGAATTGCTGCCAATGAACACTTGCCCGCTGGCAGCAATTCGATGCGCTTGTGGTCTCCGACGCAGATTCGCGAATGAAGCTGAAAAGCAAACAGCGGACGCGGCCAGCCAGTGGTTGGTGGCTGAGCTACTTGCGCAAGTAAACAGTCAGCCGGCATCCCATCCGCGGTTCGTGCGCTCGACACTGTCCATCGAGAGCTCGTGCTTGCCAAATTACTCACTGTGGCGGGATCACTCCGTCGCCTTATATTTATGAGGGTGTGTTTTTTCATACGTTATTGCAGTAAACAGGGAGCTATGAGGGTAGAATGATCGTGATATTGAGGGGAACGCAAATAAGAATTATCAGCATACACAGATTAGGTCCAGATGCAAAATACCCATCCGGGTTTGTATCTCCAAAAATTCTTTGCATCAGTGTACCAATTCGCTGGTACCAGCTTGCTCACCGCCAAATGTGGGTATCCTCTCCAAGTTGAAGCTTTCAATACTGGCCCCTATCAAACTTGCTGTAACGTTATGGTAAAGGAAGATTGAACAAGCATCTACACAGCAATCACTTCCAAGCAAGGCCATGTGCAATTTGATTCCTACGCAAAACCGCTCTCATTATAATAGATACACTCTATGTTGTTTATAATCCAATCGACTGGTAATACTCGTCGCACCATGCGTACAACAGCAGCATCTCCAGTGTGCATTTATCTACTGCAGCTGCCGTATTGCTTGCCCCACAAGACGATGTCCACTGTGTCCTGTACACCGAGTTCTCTTGTCTCCACGCACACGCTCTGATCCGTTGACTCTTTCGACGATCTTGAGGGAAATCCTCATCTAGCTGAGCCAGTTCCAGACTCCAAAAATCGTCCAGCAGCGTCGTGTCATCTTGGCCGCCGAACAGGAATACACGCGGCACCTTACTGCCTGGCAGTGAGGAAACAAAGGCGCTAGCAGCCCAGTACCGAGGCACAGGACGCTGTTCGTCAAGAGCGCTCTCATCCTCTCCAGATGCAGTAGCGACAGTTCTCCATCCGTCGATCAGATCTTCGAGACGCTTCAAACGAACGTCCAGTTGCGACTCGAAGCGAGAAGCTGCCATCGCCGTCCTGGACCCGAGAGACGCTCGTCGAGGAGACTTGAGTCCACGCCCGACAGCCATCAACTCAAACGGAGTCAGCAACGTTGCCCGTCCTGCATGAACTCTCCTCTCAGCGATACTGGGGCTTTCTCTGTCGGTCAGAGACGCAAGTTGCGTCCATCGAGCAGTTGGCGCGACACCGAGCGCCACACTGGGGGTATAATCCAGTCGATACAAGTCGCTCAGTTCCGAGCCAGTACCTCCCGCTGTGCCTCCGAAGATGAACATACTGCTCCCGACTACGACCGCCTCCAGCTCCGTCAACACCTGCGCCTCCTCCTCCGCCACCGAAAAACCCTCCACCTCCGCCTCCACCCGCTTGTTTGCCACTCTGTCCACTCCCGCCACTTCCATTTCGACCATTCGAAGGCCAATGCGATGCTGTCAACGGAGACACGGCGACGTCCACCAGAGATGTCTGCGGGTTCAACAGACACGTGCCTTCAAGAGAATAGCGATAGGAACCTGCAGTCCCCGCCACACCTGCCGTTGTTGGCGTGGCGCCTGTGCCTCCAGTTGCTAGAACGAAGTAGTCTGCACTACTCGCAGCAAAGCCCCAGTCGAGGTGTCCATGTCTCGCTGGGAGTCCCTCGAAGTCTTTCGTGTCTCCCGGTACATTCGAGGAATGATATTCGTCTCTAGCTGCTTGTCCAGTCACACGTGAGTCGAGTGGGATCGCTGTTGCATCCGGTGCAAGACCAGACTCTGCTTCATCCAAGCCACCGCCGCCTCCTCCATGGGGCACAACAGTAATCCGTCGAGCCCGCACCGCCACCTCCAGCAGCTACGACGGCTGTTCGTCCATTTACGCGCACTTCAGACGCGCCACCGCCTCCGCCGCCTGGGAAATCGCCTGTGCCGCCGTTTCCACCGCCGTTGAACCCACCCCGACCGTCTTGAAGGCCTCCACCGCCAACTAAAATGTCCACAGCATCACCGGCACTGACACGGAAAACTCCACGTGCAAAGGCGCCTCCTCCGCCGTTACTCAAGTCGCTTGAAGCTCCGTTTGAAGACCTCGCACCAGCTCCCCCAGCGCCCCAAGCGTAGACATCAAGAGCAACAATTCGATGCGCAAGATGAGGAGCAGACTGGTCAATTGGAACTCGATAGGTCTGGACACTTCCCGTGTAGAAAAAAGAATGTTCCGCCAGTCTTTCGCCCGACCACGTGACTGGAAAGACAAGAACAGCTCCGTGCTCGCCAGGTTTGGCTTCATCGCCACTGGTAGAGCCGCCACTGCCGCCGTTCCCAGTCAACTGGACGTAGTACCAGTCCTGTGTGTTAGCGCATTGCTGACGAGCTGCAGCAATCACCACTTGGCGTGTTCCAAGGGTTAAATCCTTGACGTTGTCGCTGTTCGATTCGTCTTCAACCGTGTAATCTGTCAGGAACTCTGCGGACTGGGAGAAGCTACCAGCTTGCCGTTCAGCTACCGCTCTGACGCGCGTGACGTACGTGGTGTATCCTTTCAGCGACGTCATTGAGATGTTGGCGAGTCGACTGCTGCAGTCCACCAGCTCAGCTGGCAATCGCGTCCACGTCGAGCCGAGAGTTGTGCGGTATTCCACATCGTAGGTTAGCTCTTCCAGTGCATGTCCGCCCAGCACCTCAGGCGTGTTCCAGACCACAGTAAGCGGGTTTCGAGCTACCCGTAAGTTCGCCACAGCACCCGGAGCTGTTTGCAACGTTGTGAATTTGGCTGAAGGCAAACTGAAAGGTCCTTGGCCGTTGGCATTCGTCGCAGCAACTCGAAACTCGCAGGTGGAACCTGGCGGACGATCCAAGGACGCAACAACAGTTACAAAGGTGTCACTGTTGCCACTAAACCCCGGCGGTATACGCTCACTGATCGTAGTCCAGCCGATCTCACTGTCGCATTGTTGCTGAGCCTGGAAGCTGGTGACGGGGAAGAATTCCCTAGCAAAGATGCCATTTTCCTGCGTGAGTTCTCGACGCATACGCCACGAGATCGTGACATGAGAAGTCGTTGCCGCTAGTAGCTCGGGGGTTGAAGGAGCTCGCGGTACTGGCGTCGCTGGGATCTCCAGTGGTTCACTACTTGCACTCCATGAACTCCAGCCAATAGCGTACGAATACTGCGCTCGAACACGGAAGCTGAAGGCTCGACCAGTCTGCAGTCCCGTGACTTGGTAGCTGCATTCATCCGAGCAAATACGTCCATGTCGATCAGGAGAACTCGGAGCCATGCGCAGATACTGAACAGCTACTTGGTCTCCGTCTCCAGTCCACTGAGCTGACACCGTCTCTGTATACAGCGACAGCAACGGCAGCGGATCTTCGCCGTCGTACGCCACGAGATCAAAGAGAATGATCCACTCGAACGCTCCATCAGCGTCCAGCGCATTCCTCTCCACCTGCACCTGTGTGACCTGCTCCAGAGACTCGATCGCTGTCTTCATGGCGTCTGCACTGGCGTCAAAAGCGATCGGAGGCGTCACCACACCAGCAGTAGCTCGTCCGCCCAGGATACTCGGACTGGAGCCTTCATACGACAAGCCAAGTCTGAAATACCCATCGTTGATGGACTCGCCATCGTCTGCACGAGTGAAAATACGCTGCTTGGGCACGTGTTCCGTGGCTTGAGCACCCAAGTCGACGCGAAATCCGGTCAGTGAATCCCCCAGCGACTGCCAGACGCCTGACCCAGACACTGCGTACTGAACTTCGTAGGCTTCGACACTAGCAGTACCGCCAGAGGCCTCGAGCGCATTGTCAAAGGCTGACCAGGAGACTAACGCATAGGCAGAGACTGGATTCCCAGGTGCCACACGCTGCAGCTCTGCGTAGACTTGTCGATCCACCTGGACCACCTGGACTAAGGCCGCTGGGACATCAACGAACAGTGCCGACACCAACCAGATGCGTATCCAACGCATCGAGGAACTGAGCCGATACCAATCACCTTCACGCGACCCTTGCCGAAGATCGGACAACGGTCATACCCGATTGAACTCGTTCACGACGTCGAGGTCCTGCATGCGCGGGATGATAGAGAGCTCTTGGTCTTGTTATGGAGGTGACTTCCATGTGGCTTCGATAGGTTGCAGGTCTGCCGTACACATGAGCAAAGCCACCGATCCCGCCGATGCTGTGGAGCACTGTCGAGGCGAATGGGATGGCCGCATCAACGTGATCGAGCGTACGTCATAGTGAACCAGACTCCAGTCGAGCACGGGGACACGCGAAGTCAACATACGGAGCGACAAGGCTGTTGGCTAGTGGTAGGCAGGACTCTTGACGTTGATGACGTAGATGCATGGAGTGAACACAGCACCGCGTACGAGAACTGGTTGAGCACAGCAGTACGTACAGCATTGATGGCTTGGACTCAGCAGATTTGGTGCACTGACAAGCATCGTCATAGCCCGAGAGCAGCCCAGACATGAAGACGGTAGTGGTTGAGCACGGCTGAGCTTGAGCTTGGTTAAACAGCACGCAGTTGCCTTGGAATGCAACTTGTCCACTATAATGTGTCTACGATGCAACTCGACTTTTGTTGTGTGCCAGTAGCTGGTGCCTCGATGCTTGAACTTCACTTGCACCTTGATGTCGCTTCATCCGCAGTTGCTGATGACACTTGAGCTCGACCATGAATCGCCCTCGACCAAGCTTACCAGGACAGTTGCTCGGCGTGCTTCGAGTTGCAGGTACCAGATGCCGTACCTTGAACAGCTTCAAGTTGTCAGCGTGGGTGACTCGAGCCTCGATAGGCCTTGGTCAACCCAATGATGTCCAACGACGGTCGGTGTGACGGTCTGACAGGACAGTGTAGACACATGAATATGAATATCGTCTGGAATCTCGACAGCAATCAAGTAGTCGGACCCGGTGCCAGATGCCCGCCGGGACAAGCTGGGCTCGAGCTTCTTGTAGGCCTTGAACTTGTTGGAGCTGCGCACGACCTTCACGTGAGTGACTGGATGCATGCCACTCAATTGATAACAACTCACTGGATAGCCCATCCGCTGTTGAAGTGACAACAATCACGTTAGAAACGGTGTACAAAACAAGAGCGAGTGTGCAAATTGAGTGGCACTACAGTAGATAATAGGCACTCACTCACCCGATGGACAAAAACAGGAATGACTACCGAGGTGCCGCTGACGAATTGCTGCCAATGAACACTTGCCCGCTGGCAGCAATTCGATGCGCTTGTGGTCTCCGACGCAGATTCGCGAATGAAGCTGAAAAGCAAACAGCGGACGCGGCCAGCCAGTGGTTGGTGGCTGAGCTACTTGCGCAAGTAAACAGTCAGCCGGCATCCCATCCGCGGTTCGTGCGCTCGACACTGTCCATCGAGAGCTCGTGCTTGCCAAATTACTCACTGTGGCGGGATCACTCCGTCGCCTTATATTTATGAGGGTGTGTTTTTTCATACGTTATTGCAGTAAACAGGGAGCTATGAGCAGTGTTGGCTGGTTTTTGGTTTTTGGATTTAATGGTTTTATAAAAATCCTGGATAAACCATGGTTTTGGTGTAGAAAACACCAGTGTAAAACCAGTGCACCTGGCGGTTGGTTGGACGGAGTGATCCGGTCTCCACAGTCAAAGTAATACTGATACCACATACAGCAAGTCTCTATTTCTGAAATACGCACGCTCGACAAGTGTATTTAGCTATCGCACATCGAACACTTCACCGTACCGAAGCATGGGCCACCCATCGTGCCAAGAGCGCGACGAGTTCACAGACTTGCATGAAGACGCCGGTAACAACCGGACATACCACATTTGCAACCACTGCAACAATGCGTATCGTGCTTCGCGGCAGCCAGCTGAGGGTAGTCACCGCGCAACACCGCACGAGCCTCCTGTCCCTGAGCCGAAGAGACTTCGAGGGAGGCCGGAAAACTATAGAAGCCATCTCAAGAGCTGTAAATTCTATCAAGCCTATATTCAAACACGCAACTCTGTGGAAGCTGCTAGCCGTTCTTCCAGCTCAACAGCCTTTCAACCTAATAGCAGTTCGTCTGTTCACGACGATGCGTCCTCGACACGAAGTGAGAAAAGACAGAAGCGTATCGACCAGTTTTTTTCAGGACCATCGCATGACGCGGAGGGAGAGATCTTCATGAGATTACTAGTTGAGTTTCAAGCTGATAATCGGCTTCCTGACAGTTTTATTGAGCGCTTATCTACTGTGCGTTTTCTGCGTCACGTAAGCAAGATGATCGCTGACATCTTCCCACTACCAACCCGCAAGAAGCTTGGTGGACCCATTCTAGACGCGTACGCTTTCGACTGCGAGAGCCAAGATAGCACGGCACTTCGTAATGTACAATGTGCTAATGAAGGTGCGCGCGTGAATTTCTTAAGTGATGTTTGGCAGAACATTTCTCGCGCTCACTTGCTTGGTTGCCAATTGGTTCTTTTTGGGTGTGGTATGACATACGCTTTGCTTCCTACGGGACCCAGGCATGACGCTATCGCAATTGCGGAACAAATGGAAGGTGTGATGGAAAAGATGCAGAGTGATGGTTGGACAATTGGTGGCGTTGTTACCGATAATGCCGGACAATGCGCGCGGGCACGACGAATTTTAAGTCTACGGTGGCCGCATATCTCATTTCAGATCTGTTTTGCTCATGATCTAAACAATTTAGTCAAGGCAGTTCTGAAGTCAGATTTTTCTGAGGTCACCAAGCAAGCATCAGACGCGGTCAATGCTCTGAATGCGTCTTCCGCAAAGTGGTTAGTCGAAGCAAGGACGTGCATGGTGGATACTTATGGATATTTCCTGAATCTAAAACAATTATGTGAAACCCGTTGGAACAGCATGCATGGATGTTTTGCATCGTTGTTGCGCGTTCAAAGTGCGCTTGAGCTACTAGAGTTTAAGTTTCGAGCTGGCGATGATTTTCCTGATGCTGCACGCGTTTTTAGCAGAGGATCATTTTGGGAACGGCTTAAAGACGCTGAAGAGGTGGTGCGTCCGCTTGCATTTGCCTCTTTGAAGTTGCAGCGCGACGAGAACTCGCTCGCGGATGTTGGTGTGTGCTACATGGATATATTCAAAGGATTTTCGGTGCGTCCGTTTGGCACGCGCAACCTTATCAAGCAAGTGGAGCAACGATGGAAGCAGTGTGAGCAGCCGCTCATGTTGCTCGCTCTATTTTTACATCCTTTACACACCAATGCCGCTCAAAAGCTGTTAAACAAGGACCCCGCTGACAACGATAGGCTTCCCTGTGCCGCATCGGCGTTTACTATTTATCGGCGATTCACGCGTCTGGACCCCGGCAACTTAGGAGAGGATATTTACAAGTGGCTGAAAGGAAAGCTAGCACTTCCACCACACGGAGGGTTCAGTACCGTCAGTTCGTTCTGGGATTTCATGCGCGATGACATGCCTTTTAGCAAGTTGTCGATACTTGCGATGCAAGTGCTGTCTATTGTGGTCAACACAGCAACATGCGAGCGCTACTTCAGTGAGTGAGCGCTGATTCACACAGCAGAACCGAACGAGATGTCGGTGGAGAAGGCTCGAAAGATCGCCGCTGTTCGGAAGAAGGTTCGTGAGTCGGATCAGCTTGATAGCATCTTGAAATCCCAGCGTATTAAAAAGCTGATCAACCCAACAGAGCGCCCTCGACGCCAAGACGAACGATTTGAATGCAACCAAGTCGATACTGAAGACGAGTCAGACGACGAACCAGGAAGTGAGTTGGGGGGCGGACGATGCTTTTGAATACTGGGGTGCTGTTCTGGCAGAGCTAGATGGAGATGAAGACGTGCCGCCACCGAATCACAGGGGCTGTGGTTGAGATCAGTGAGTTATCTGGCCGATCGAGCGTCGTACTGTAGTGATTCTGACAGTAGATCGAGAGCAATACTACCGCGGCAGACCGGGGCAGTGACGAAGCTGAGCGTGGCGTTCAGAGACAAGATTATCAAAATTGCGGCAGCAGTCCGAGGGAAGACATTCCAAGGAGTCTATTAAGGAGCCCATTTCCTTTCTTTTTAACGACCGCCAAGTTTCCCACAGGGAAAAAGTGGCTGACGGGGCTACGTGGTCAGAAGATTTCGTTGGCGGAGCTATGGGATACGTCGAAAGCATTAACTGAAGATCCAGGTAAATCGTTCGTGACAGCACTAACTCGGGTATTTGTGCTAACTCTATGTGATGGTTTAAATGCAGTTTGGCATTTTGCGAGCCCGGTGCGCTTCCGCTGAGAGGGGCAGGTTTGATCAGCCAGTCGATGAAACGATAAACTATGGTAGGGTCTTCCAGTTGAAGTGCGTTGAGATAAATACACGCAGTACACATTTGTGCGAAGTAAATGGAGAGGAACATTCGACTACGAATGCAGCCTGAGCACATAAAACTCAGCGACTTCTGGAAGGTTTAGCGAGTCCCAAACTAAGTAGCCTATCGTCGAGCCGTCTGGACAATAAATGGCGTCTGTAGACAACACAGCATTTATTTGAAACCTACCGTAGTAGGACAACATAACACCAACATATTAAGATAATGAATTAGCTGGTAGCTCGTATGAGATGCAGGAAGTGTGCTCCACTTTGCATACCAACCCAACAGCGTCATCGTCTTCACCGTATGCTGCCGTCGACCTCCTGCGACTGGAACACCTCCGTCTGAACCGACTCACCCGGGGCCGCACCGGCCTCCACGGTCGACCGAATAGCGCGGCCACCAGACGTCGACGTCGTCGCGAGACCGCTCACCTCCGTCTCCACCGTCGTGGTTTTCTCGCCAGACGTCGTCTCCGTCTCCGTTGTGGTCTCCACCTCGACCGTCCTCACCAGCTCGCCGCTGGCACTCGTCGAAGTACGCGTCGTCGTCTTCACCGTCTTCGTCACGATGCTGCCGTCGGCCTCCTGCGACTGGAACACCTCCGTCTAAGCCGACTCACCCGGGGCTGCACCGGCCTCCACGGTCGACCGAATAGCGCGGCCACCAGACGTCGACGTCGACGTCGTCGCGAGACCGCTCACCTCCGTCTCCGTCTCCTCACGCGTCTTCGTCTCCACCGTGGAGCTTTCGCTACGGCCCGGCGCTAAGGCTCTAAAGACCAATACGTTCACGCTACCGACAGCAGAAGGACTACATCATTGTGGGTCTAGTGGAGCTACCAGGCGACAGCTCGCTCAGTCTTGCAGCAGAGGAGTACGTCGTGTTCAAGAAGATCAGCGTCGTCTCAGCGAACACTGTCATTTCGTCATCATTCTTAAGTACAACAGGTAGCATAGGAAGTTCTGAATCCAGTGCCATGAACTCGTCCACTTGGTCGACCACAGCTGCCCCCGTAGCCACCACACCGCCGCTAACTTCGTGTGGTGGAGCTTGGTCGCATCTTGAGCGTACCCAACTTGAGTTTTTTTTCGTGTAGCAACATTACATACACAATGCGTACACCATACTAATTGCCAGTAATAACACCAAATAACCATAGTAACGCCACCAAAACTCCAGAAAAAAAACGGACAACCATGGTGATTGGTGTTAATGGAGTATACCACCAGTGGTTTAACCAACACTGCTAGGAGGGATTGCTAGCAAGATTTGCACAGTGTCGGATCAGCATTAGCTTCACCAAGAGTATCTTTTGCCAACCCAAGGTGGACTTTCTGTCGCATAAAATTTCGCCAGAAGGTATCAGAGCTGACCGCAAGAAGCTTGCGGCCATCACCGAGCTTTCGCTTCCAACGAGCAAGAAGGGCATGCAGTCGTTTCTTGGAGCGGTTAATTACTACAGCCGCTTCATTCAAGACTTCGCGGTCTACGGTGCGGCGCTGTACCAGCTCAAGGATGAAGACTTTGTCGTTGAAGGTGGCCTTTCTGTGGCACGTCGTTCCTTCAAAAGATTGAAAGACGAGTGTTTCACATTCACCCATCCTCAGGCACTTCGATCGGTCGAAAGCAAGTTTTCGTCATGCTCTTTGCGAATGAATGGGCGTTGAGCACTACGCTAATGCGAGAACATGAAGGCACAGTTACACCCCGTACGGGTTCTCGGTCTGGTGTCAAGGAGAGCGAGATGAACTACCATCCTGCTGAGAAAGAAGATTTGGCGTTACTTCTCGCTGTGAAAGATCTTGTTACGTCCCAGCTGCCAGAAAAGACGCTACATGTCTATACACGATTCTCGACGTTAGAGTGGGTGCATAAGTCGAAGTCTCTCTTCGGACGCGCGGTCCAGTTCGCAGTGCTGCTATCGCAGTGGCACCTAAAGGTGCAGCGCGTGAAGGAGAAGGATGTCGCCTTTGCGCAGCTACTGCAGTCAAGCATCACGAGCTTCGTTGACCTGGAAGACTCGCTCTGCGCCGGTGGCGCCTCCAAACAAGGGTTCCCCGACTATTCGAATGGACCGCGTGCTG